>NW_025746779.1:25000-67500 GCF_021184085.1 Oncorhynchus gorbuscha
ATAAAATAATAGTCAATAACGCCCGATGAAAGAACCAAAGGGAGTGACAGATACAGGGGGATGGTAATCAGGAATGTGTTGAGTCCAGGTGAGTCTCATGAGGCGCAGGTGCGCATAACGATGGTGACAGGTGTGCGTAGTAATGAGACAACTGTCGATAACGAGCGCCAGAGAGATGGAGCAGGAGTGACGGCCGTTGCTTCTTTCTGTACGGAACATTTATGGAATTGATTAATCCTGTCCCAAACTGGAACTATTGTAGGATTCTATCAATATGTCAATTTCTGGCTGTCAAATTATTAAAATAATGAATCACAATTAAATCAGAGTCAGATGATTTTCTGTAGTTAATGACCCGTGATTAATTAAAAAAAATCTTGAAATTGATTCAATTTGACTCTAATTCAAGATGTTGACAGGGAGCCCTTTATCTACTGACCCAGAGTCTGATGAGGCCCTTTATCTACTGACCCATTTTGACAATTCAGATGAGCCCCTTTCAGATGACCCTACTGACCCAGAGTCAGATGAGGCCCTTTATCTACTGACCCAGAGTCAGATGAGGCCCTTTATCTACTGACCCAGAGTCAGATGAGGCCCTTTATCTACTGACCCAGAGTCAGATGCCCTTTATCTACTGACCCAGAGTCAGATGAGGCCCTTTATCTACTGACCCAGAGTCAGATGAGGCCCTTTATCTACTGACCCAGAGTCAGATGAGGCCCTTTATCTACTGACCCAGAGTCAGATGAGGTCCTTTATCTACTGACCCAGAGTCAGATGAGGCCCTTTATCTACTGACCCAGAGTCAGATGAGGCCCTTTATCTACTGACCCAGAGTCAGATGACCCAGAGTCAGCCCTTTATCTACTGACCCAGAGTCAGATGAGGCCCTTTATCTACTGACCCAGAGTCAGATGACCTTTATCTACTGACCCAGAGTCAGATGAGGCCCTTTATCTACTGACCCAGAGTCAGATGAGGCCCTTTATCTACTGACCCAGAGTCAGATGAGGCCCTTTATCTACTGACCCAGAGTCAGATTCTTTATCTACTGACCCAGAGTCAGATGATTACTGACCCAGAGTCAGATGAGGCCCTTTATCTACTGACCCAGAGTCAGATGAGGCCCTTTATCTACTGACCCAGAGTCAGATCTTTATCTACTGACCCAGAGTCAGATGAGGCCCTTTATCTACTGACCCAGAGTCAGATGAGGCCCTTTATCTACTGACCCAGAGTCAGATGAGGCCCTTTATCTACTGACCCAGAGTCAGATGAGGTCCTTTATCTACTGACCCAGAGTCAGATGAGGCCCTTTATCTACTGACCCAGAGTCAGATGAGACTGACCCAGAGTCAGATGAGCCCTTTATCTACTGACCCAGAGTCAGATGAGGCCCTTTATCTACTGACCCAGAGTCAGATGAGGCCCTTTATCTACTGACCCAGAGTCAGATGAGGCCCTTTATCTACTGACCCAGAGTCAGATGAGGCCCTTTATCTACTGACCCAGAGTCAGATGAGGCCCTTTATCTACTGACCCAGAGTCTGCCTTCATGACCCAGACAGATGGGTAAAGAGCCCTTTATCTACATAAGTCAATGGTATCTACTGACCCAGAGCTCATCTCTGACCCAGACTCTTTTTTTTAGGCCCTTTTTATATTTCATTATTTCACCTTTTCATTATTTACTGACCTTCAGATGATTTATCTAACCAGTTAGGCCAGTTGAGAACAAGTTCTCATTTACAACTGATGACCTGGCCAAGATAAAGCAAAGCAGTGCGACACAAACAACAACAGAGTTACACATAAACAATCGTACAGTCAATAACACAATAGGAAAATTATGTAGATTAAATCCTCATTGCCAAAATCCCTTTATATTTCAAACACATTCCATTGAGTTGTAGGTATAACACTGTATATTTTAAATTATATGGGAAGAAAACACAAAATAAACTGTATAACAACAGATCAGACATAACAATGGAGCTCATGAAATTATTTCTTTATTTACAGCTGTTAGTTCTACCTGGCCAAGGCTGAGTGCGACACAAACAACAACAGAGATGGAGTGTTACAGTCAATAATCAATAGGAAAATTATTAGATTAAATCCTCAGCTGTTGAGTTCTAGGTATAACACTGTATATTTTAAATTAAGGCTGATCAGCCGGATATGAAATATCATTACAGCTGTTAGTTCTCAAGGCTGACCAGCCGGATGTGAAATATCATTGTTAGTTTCTCACCAGCCGGATGTGAAATATCATTACAGCTGTTAGTTCTGCCAAGGCTGACCAGCCGGATGATGAAATATCATTACAGCTGTTAGTTCGGATGTGAAATATAGCCATTAAGCTGGCTGACCAGCCGGATGTGAAATATCATTACAGCTGTTAGTTCTAGCCAAGGCTGACCAGCCGGATATGAAATATCATTACAGCTGTTAGTTCTAGCCAAGGCTGACCAGCCGGATGTGAAATATCATTACAGCTGTTAGTTCTAGCCAAGGCTGACCAGCCGGATGTGAAATATCATTACAGCTGTTAGTTCTAGCCAAGGCTGACCATTACAGCGGATGACCAGCCGGATGAAATATCATTACAGCTGTTAGTTCTAGCCAAGGCTGACCAAGGCTGACCGGATGTGAAATATCATTACAGCTGTTAGTTCTAGCCAAGGCTGACCAGCTGAAATATCATTACAGCTGTTCTAGCCAAGGCTGACCAGCCGGAGGCTGAGTTCAGCAAGGCTGGATATGAAATATCATTACAGCTGTTAGTTCTAGCCAAGGCTGACCAGCCGGATGTGAAATATCATTACAGCTGTTAGTTCTAGCCAAGGCTCACCAGCCGGAGAAATATCATTACAGCTAGACCAGGCTGACCAGCCGGATGTGAAATATCATTACAGCTGTTAGTTCTAGCCAAGGCTGACCAGCCGGATGTGAAATATCATTACAGCTGTTAGTTCTAGCCAAGGCTGACCAGCCGGATGTGAAATATCATTACAGCTGTTAGTTCTAGCCAAGGCTGACCAGCCGGATGTGAAATATCATTACAGCTGTTAGTTCTAGCCAAGGCTGACCAGCCGGATGTGAAATATCATTACAGCTGTTAGTTCTAGCCAAGGCTGACCAGCCGGATGTGAAATATCATCACAATTTCCAAATATTATTTTGACCTCATAGTGTGGAAGTATAATAAAAAAAAAACAGTCAAATCAGGGAGGGGGTGAGTATATATATATATATATTTACCTTTATTTAACTAGGCAAGTCAGTTATTAAGAACAAATTCCTATTTTCAATGACGGCCTAGGAACAGTGGGTTAACTGCCTGTTCAGGGGCAGAACGACAGATTTGTACCCAGTCAGCTCAGGGGTTTGAACTTGTAACCTAACCACTAGGCTACCCTGCCGCCCCGGTGATTGAGGTGGGTGGTTGGGAGGTTATTGAGGTGGGTGGACTGAGGTAGGGAGGAGAGGTAGGGAGAGTTGATGTAATTAAAAAAAAACTTTTAATTTTTAAAAACAAAAAAACAAACAAACATTTTTAACTGCACTGCCCCTTTAAATCTTCTGACCTGAGAACTACAACAAAGACAATAGCTAAGAGAACTACAACAAAGACAATAGCTAAGAGAACTACAACAAAGACAATAGCTAAGAGAACTACAACAAAGACAATAGCTAAGAGAACTACAACAAAGCCAATAGCTAAGAGAACTACAACAAAGACAATAGCTAAGAGAACTACAACAAAGACAATAGCTAAGAGAACTACAACAAAGACAATAGCTGAGAGAACTACAACAAAGACAATAGCTGAGAGAACTACAACAAAGACAATAGCTAAGAGAACTACAACAAAGACAATCGCTAAGAGAACTACAAAAAATACAATAGCTAAATGGAATGGAAGTTCTGTTCTGATTCAAATCAATGTGGGAAACTAGAGTTGGCAATCTAAACATTCTCATTTGATTAGTTAGTTAGCTAGCTAGCTAACATTAGCATAAATAGCTAGCTAACATTAGCATAAATATCTACCTAGCTAACATTAGCATGAATAGCTAGCTAACATTAGCATAAATAGCTAGCTAACATTACATGTTGAATGTAAACATGTGTGAACGTGTTTATAGTTGAACTTTCTGTAAGTTTTCCTTAAAACTGCCAACTGAGCTGCCCACTGAGCTGATACCAAGAGCACAGCAGAGCAAAGAGCATGTTGTGTGTTGCGCTCAAAACGGTCCCTGAGGTAACAAATACCTTTTAGATGAAAAAAAAAAAATGGAGATGCGATTAACTGCGGCCCCCTCAAAAAAAAAAAATGAAAACAATGTATGGTGATAAAATTATCTTTGCTAAAATTGAAGCGTTATTAACAAATGAACTTGGACAGGCCCTAAAGTATAAATAATCATTTATTTTTTAACCTTGGCTCCTACCAGGTGTGACGTTGGACACATCATCATGCATGGACCCTGGGATCCCGGTGAACGGCGTGCGGTACGGCCATGACCTGGCCATCGGGTCCACGGTGTCGTTCCAGTGTGACCAGGGATACCGGCTCAGTCATGAGGAACCGTTGGTCTGTGGGGAGAACCACTGGTGGAGCCATCCTCTGCCCACATGTGACGGTATGTTAGAACCACTGGTGGAGCCATCCTCTGCCCACATGTGACGGTATGTTAGCCTCTATAACAGGGGGATTTACAATCTGATCCCTACAAGGTCCGGACAACTGCTGCTTTTCTGTTATACCTAATCATTAATATCACCCACCTGGTGTAAGTCGTTCTGGATAAGAGCGTCTGCTAAATGACTTAAATGTAATGTAAATGTCCCAGGTCTAAATCAGGCCCTGATTAGAGGGGAATCACCCACCTTGTGTCCCAAGTCTAAATCAGTCCCTGATTAGAGGGGAATCACCCACCTGGTGTCCCAGGTCTAAATAAGTCCCTGACTAGAGGGGAATCACCCACCTGGTGTCCCAGGTCTAAATCAGGCCCTGATTAGAGGGGAATCACCCACCTGGTGTCCCAGGTCTAAATCAGGCCCTGACTAGAGGGGATTCACCCACCTGGTGTCCCAGGTCTAAATCAGGCCCTGATTAGAGGGGAATCACCCACCTGGTGTCCCAAGTCTAAATCAGTCCCTGATTAGAGGGGAATCACCCACCTGGTGTCCCAGGTCTAAATCAGTCCCGGATAAAAAACAGTGGAACTGGCTTCAAGGTCCAGATTGATGTGAGGGGGGCTATGTTATTTATAGTGATGGTATGTTACTAAATACATAATGAATCTTTATTTATCATCTCAATAATGCATAGCCTTGTCCACTGCCCACATATGATGCTGTGGTTTAGATTAATATATAATGTGTCATCTCAGTGAAGCTAGCCCGGTCTCATCTGGATGTGTCATCTCAGTGAAGCTAGCCTGGTCCCATCTGGATGTGTCATCTCAGTGAAGCTAGCCTGGGCCCATCTGGATGTATTATCTCAGTGAAGCTAGCCCGGTCTCATCTGGATGTGTCATCTTAATGAAGCTAGCCCGGTCTCATCTGGATGTGTCATCTTAATGAAGCTAGCCCGGTCTCATCTGGATGTGTCATCTTAATGAAGCTAGCCCGGTCTCATCTGGATGTGTCATCTCAGTGAAGCTAGCCCGGTCTCATCTGGATGTGTCATCTCAGTGAAGCTAGCCTGGTCCCATCTGGATGTGTCATCTCAGTGAAGCTAGCCCGGTCTCATCTGGATGTGTCATCTCAGTGAAGCTAGCCCGGTCTCATCTGGATGTGTCATCTCAGTGAAGCTAGCCCGGTCTCATCTGGATGTGTCACCTCAGTGAAGCTAGCCCGGTCTCATCTGGATGTGTCATCTCAGTGAAGCTAGCCCGGTCTCATCTGGATGTGTCATCTCAGTGAAGTTAGCCCGGTCTCATCCTGATGTGCTCCAGCCAACTCCTCTCTGCTGTGTTTGTTCCTTTGAATGCCAAACACGTAACCTTCTCTCCAGCTCGGCACGACAACCATATTCAGACCAATCTGCTGCACATACAGATCTGGGTGCAGGGTTTAAGGATATTTATACGGTTCACCCAACACCTACTGGGCAGGGATTCCATTTTAATGTCACATCCTAGCAGTATTCCCGATGATGCTATACCTGTGTCCTTGAATTAATAAACAATCCCTTTTGTTCCCGAAATGCACCATGGAACGTTTTAAATATTTCAGAGGCGTATTTGGTAGATCGTCCCAGTCACCACACCTGTACAGGGACGATGTACTGGAGAGAAAGTGTAGGAGGAGATTGGCAGGAGGTAGAGTCATAGGGCTTTGATGTACTAACACACGTTATACTGTATGATCTATAAGGCCCACTACACGTTACATCAAATTAATACATGATATAGAGACAGAGACTTCCTGTCACTCACCTCCTTACTGGGACAATATAATAGACATGGTTAGTTAGTAGAGTCTTCCTGTCACTCACCTCCTTACTGGGACATTATAATAGACATGGTTAGTTAGTAGAGTCTTCTAATCACTCACCTCTCTACTGGGACAATATAATAGACATGGTTAGTTAGTAGAGTCTTCTAATCACTCACCTCTCTACTGGGACAATATAATAGACATGGTTAGTTAGTAGAGTCTTCTAATCACTCACCTCTCTACTGGGACAATATAATAGACATGGTTAGTTAGTAGAGTCTTCCTGTCACTCACCTCTCTACTGGGACAATATAATAGACATGGTTAGTTAGTAGAGTTTAGAGGTTAGGATGGTAGGATGTTAGATGTTAGAGAGACAGTAGGGTAGATGTTAGGGAGACAGTAGGGTAGATGTTAGGGAGACAGTAGGGTAGATGTTAGGGAGACAGTAGGGTAGATGTTAGGGAGACAGTAGGGTAGATGTTGTTACTGAGGGTGAACACATGGAGACAGTAGGGTAGATGTTGTTACTGAGGGTGGACACAGGGAGACAGTAGGGTAGATGTTGCTACTGAGGGTGGACACATGGAGACAGTAGGGTAGATGTTAGGGAGACAGTAGGGTAGATGTTAGGGAGACAGTAGGGTAGATGTTAGGGAGACAGTAGGGTAGATGTTAGGGAGACAGTAGGGTAGATGTTAGGGAGCCAGTAGGGTAGATGTTAGGGAGACAGTAGGGTAGATGTTAGGGAGACAGTAGGGTAGATGTTAGGGAGACAGTAGGGTAGATGTTAGGGATACAGTAGGGTAGATGTTAGGGAGACAGTAGGGTAGATGTTAGGGAGACAGTAGGGTAGATGTTAGAGAGACAGTAGGGTAGATGTTGTTACTGAGGTTGAACACACATACTAGTGTACCAGTGGAGTCCATCTAATATCCCTCTACAGCTTCACATCAAGGCGTCCAACACAGTCCTCCTGTCTGAGACCAGGTGTGCCAGACTCAAACCCACAAGCCTTGCCAACTAACACTCGGCTCATGTCTTAGTAATGACTTCATGTACGTTTGGCTCATTAATTAAACATTTGATATCATTTTGGGAGGTAGGGTTTGATTTCTGTGCGGTTTGCCTGGAGAGACTCGGCAGTATGGCAAATGGCACCCTTATTCCCTTTCCTATAGTGCACTACTTTTGACCAGGACCCATAAAGGGTAGTGCACTTACCATTAGGGATCGAGCTGAGGTCTCTAAGGGTAGTGACTGCAGCTGTACAGCTCCAGGCATCGTTATCATCCTCCCCCCAAAATAACCTGCCTGGCATTCATTGGCATTCATTACTTAGAAAACATGTCCTCCAGCCACCAAGTTCAACTTCAAATATGTGTCTACATTTACATTTACATTACATTTAAGTCATTTAGCAGACGCTCTTATCCAGAGCGACTTACAAATTGGTGCATTCACCTTATGACATCCAGTGGAACAGTCACTTTACAATAGTGCATCTAAATCTTAAAGGGGGGGGGTGAGAGGGATTACTTATCCCTGGGGGGCATCTGCATAATATAATAATATATATATCTTTTTTAAATGGTCATATTTGCCAAGTATCGTCCTTTAAAGAACACATGACCTTTTACACTGATAATAATACAGTACCAGCCAGTAGAGAGCTGGTGGCTGGTCAACAACGGCTAATTCATGGGGATAAACTTTCAACAGGCTCTTGACATTGACACCGTGGCCCAGTCGCCATCGAGAGGGTGGACTTTATCTCATTAACTTTGCTGTGGTTAAGATAAAGATCGTATTGATGATGTCACTAAGGTAGACATTGCACAGGATCGTATTGATGATGTCACTAAGGTAGACATTGCACAGGATCGTATTGATGATGTCACTAAGGAAGACATTGCACAGGATCGTATTGATGAGACCAGCATGGTCAAATAATAATAAGGCAGAACAGTTGAAACTGGAGCAGCAGCACAGTCAGATGGACTGGGGACAGCAAGGAGCCATCATGTCAGGTAGTCCTGGGGCACGGTCCTAGGGCTCAGGTCCTCCGAGAGAGAGAAAGAAAGAGAGAATTAGAGAGAGCATATGTGGGGTGGCCAGTCCTCTTCTGGCTGTGCCAGGTGGAGATTATAACAGAACGTGGCCAAGATGTTCAAATGTTCATAAATGACCAGCATGGTTGAATAATAGTAAGGCAGAACAGTTGAAACTGGAGCAGGAGCATGGCCAGGTGGACTGGGGACAGCAAGGAGTCCTCATGTCAGGTAGTCCTGGGACATGGTCCTAGGGCCCAGGCCAGTTGAAACTGGAGCAGCAGCATGGCCAGGTGGACTGGGGACAGCAAGGAGTCATCATGTCAGGTAGTCCTGGGGCATGGTTCTAGGGCTCAGGTCCTCCGAGAGAGAGAAAGAAAGAGAGAAGGAGAGAATTAGAGAACGCACACTTAGATTTACACAGGACACCGAATAGGACAGGAGAAGTACTCCAGATAAACAAACTGACCCTAGCCCCCGACACATAAACTACTGCAGCATAAATACTGGAGGCTGAGACAGGAGGGTCAGGAGACACTGTGGCCCCATCCGAGGACACCCCGGACAGGGCC
Source organism: Oncorhynchus gorbuscha (assembly GCF_021184085.1). Taxonomy (NCBI): domain Eukaryota; kingdom Metazoa; phylum Chordata; class Actinopteri; order Salmoniformes; family Salmonidae; genus Oncorhynchus; species Oncorhynchus gorbuscha. Next base: position 34,080 of record NW_025746779.1, read on the forward strand.
AAACAGGAAGGATATAACCCCACCCACTTTGCCAAAAGCACAGCCCCCACACCACTAGAGGAAATCTTCAACCACCAACTTACCATCCTGAGACAAGGCCGAGTATAGCCCACAAAGATCTCCGACACGGTACAACCCAAGGGGTGGGGGAACCCAGACAGGCCGACCACAACAGTGAATCAACCCACCCAGGTGACGCATCCCCCCAGGGACGGCACGAGAGAGCCCCAGCAAGCCAGTGACTCAGCCCCCGTAACAGGGTTAGAGGCAGAGAATCCCAGTGGAAAACGGGGAACCGGCCAGGCAGAGACAGCAAGGGCGGTTCGTTGCTCCAGAGCCTTTCCGTTCACCTTCCCACTCCTGGGCCAGACTACACTCAATCATATGACCCACTGAAGAGATGAGTCTTCAGTAAAGACTTAAAGGTTGAGACCGAGTTTGCGTCTCTGACATGGGTAGGCAGACCGTTCCATAAAAATGGAGCTCTATAGGAGAAAGCCCTGCCTCCAGCTGTTTGCTTAGAAATTCTAGGGACAATTAGGAGGCCTGCGTCTTGTGACCGTAGCGTACGTATAGGTATGTACGGCAGGACCATATCAGAGAGGTAGGTAGGAGCAAGCCCATGTAATGCTTTGTAGGTTAGCAGTAAAACCTTGAAATCAGCCCTTGCTTTGACAGGAAGCCAGTGTAGAGAGGCTAGCACTGGAGTAATATGATCAAATTTTTGGTTCTAGTCAGGATTCTAGCAGCCGTATTTAGCACTAACTGAAGTTTATTTAGTGCTTTATCCGGGTAGCCGGAAAATAGAGCATTGCAGTAGTCTAACCTAGAAGTGACAAAAGCATGGATTAATTTTTCTGCATCATTTTTGGACAGAAAGTTTCTGATTTTTGCAATGTTACGTAGATGGAAAAAAGCTGTCCTCGAAATGGTCTTGATATGTTCTTCAAAGAGAGATCAGGGTCCAGAGTAACGCGAGGTCCTTCACAGTTTTATTTGAGGCGACTGTACAACCATTAAGATTAATTGTCAGATTCAACAGAAGATCTCTTTGTTTCTTGGGACCTAGAACAAGCATCTCTGTTTTGTCCGAGTTTAATAGTAGAAAGTTTGCAGCCATCCACTTCCTTATGTCTGAAACACATGCTTCTAGCGAGGGCAATTTTGGTGCTTCACCATGTTTCATTGAAATGTACAGCTGTGTGTCATCCGCATAGCAGTGAAAGTTTACATTATGTTTTCGAATAACATCCCCAAGAGGTAAAATATATAGTGAAAACAATAGTGGTCCTAAAACAGAACCTTGACATTGCACAGGATCGTATTGATGATGTCACTAAGGAAGACATTGCACAGGATCGTATTGATGATGTCACTAAGGAAGACATTGCACAGGATCGTATTGATGATGTCACTAAGGAAGACATGCACAGGATCATATTGATGATGTCACTAAGGAAGACATGCACATGATCATATTGATGATGTCACTAAGGAAGACATGCAAAATGTGTAGCACATGATCATATTTTGTCACTAGGAAGACATGCAAAATTAGCTCATTTTGTAGAGCATGTTGCTCACAAAACCAAGGGTTGCTGGTTTGATTCCTGTTGACCAACCATACAAAAGTGGGTTTGATTCCTGTTGACTAACCATACAAAAGTGGGTTTGATTCCGGTTGACCAGCCATACAAAAGTGGGTTTGATTCCTGTTGACCAACCATACAAAAGTGGATTTGATTCCTGTTGACCAACCATACAAAAGTGGGTTTGATTCCTGTTGACCAGCCATACAAAAGTGGGTTTGATTCCTGTTGACCAGCCATACAAAAGTGGGTTTGATTCCGGTTGACCAGCCATACAAAAGTGGATTTGATTCCTGTTGACTAACCATACAAAAGTGGGTTTGATTCTAGTTGACCAGCCATACAAAAATGGGTTTGATTCCGGTTGACCAGCCATACAAAAGTGGGTTTGATTCTAGTTGACCAGCCATACAAAAGTGGGTTTGATTCTTGTTGACCAACCATACAAAAGTGGGTTTGATTCTTGTTGACCAACCATACAAAAGTGGGTTTGATTCCGGTTGACCAGCCATACAAAAGTGGATTTGATTCCTGTTGACCAACCATACAAAAGTGGGTTTGATTCCTGTTGACTAACCATACAAAAGTGGATTTGATTCTTGTTGACCAACCATACAAAAGTGGGTTTGATTCCGGTTGACCAGCCATACAAAAGTGGATTTGATTCCTGTTGACCAACCATACAAAAGTGGGTTTGATTCTAGTTGACCAACCATACAAAAGTGGATTTGATTCTTGTTGACCAACCATACAAAAAAAATGTTGGATAAAAGTGTTTGATTCCTAGATTGACCAACCATACAAAAGTGGATTTGATTCCTGATTGACCAACCATACAAAAGTGGGTTTGATTCCTGTTGACCAGCCATAGCAAGTGTATTAGCATCAGGCTTTGATTCCTGTTGACCAGCCATACATTGGGTTTGATTCAGTTGACTAGCATACAAAAGCATTTGATTAGCATCAGGTTGACCATTGACCATACAAAATTGGGTTTGATTCATTGACCAGCCATACGTGGGTTGACGTGAGTTGACCAGCGGTATCATTCTGTCTTGATATCCAGAACTCTACCCCATACAAAAGTGGGTTTGATTCGGTTGACGGACCATACAAAAGTGGGTTTGATTATGTTGACCAACCATACAAAAGTGGGTTTGATTCAAATTGACCAGCCAGAACAAAAGTGGATTTGATTCCTGTTGACCAACCATAAAAATGGGTTTTTTATTTATTTAACCAGGCAAAAGTCAATTTGATTCTTGTTGACCAACCATACAAAAGTGGGTTTGATTCTGTGTTGACCAGCCATACAAAAGTGGATTTGATTCAGCTCTTGACCAACCATACAAAAGTGGGTTTGATTCTGTTGACCAACCATACAAAAGTGGATTTGATTCTGTTTGACAGAACCATTCAAAAAAGATGTTTAAAAGTCCTCTTTCATTACATGAAATCCCAGTTGTAACATTTGATAGCATTAAATTGCAGGATACCCATAATTAAATCTGATGATGTATTTTCATTCTTCTCTCCGTTCAGGGTCCAGTTCATGTTCCATTCCTTCCAGGCTTGGATTAGATCAGTGTATTAGCATCAGGCTACCAATAGCATTGGGTTTAGCACCAGGCTAGCATTAGCATTGTGTATTAGCATCAGGGTAATTAGCATTGTGTATTAGCTTCAGGATAGCATTACCATTTCCTTTCAAGCATTAATTGTCTCTTGTCATCAGGTCCAGCATCGTGAGAGTGGGGACGGGAGGGAGGAGGGAAAGGTATCATTCTGTCTCCTGGATATCCAGAACTCTACCCCAACTCTCTAAACTGCACCTGGACGGTGGAGGTCGGACATGGGAAAGGTAGGAAAGTACAGAATATGCGGGGATTTACTCAAAGCCCTTTTTAAATTCAAATGGACCTACAGAGGGGGATGACAAGGGAAAGACAGTAAGCTCAGTGTATGTCTCTAATAAGGGGGATACTTTTTAATTTATTTAACCAGGCAAGTCAGTTAACAACAAAGAGATTTACAATGAGAGGGATAGGGAAACAGGCCTGAACACTGCAGTGTTGGGGGAAGAACGACAGATTTTTAAAACTTTATCAGCTCTGGGATTGGGGGAATCTAGCAAGAGATAGAGGTTACTGGCCCAGACGCTCTAACCAGTAGGCTACCCTGCCTAAATCTGTTTTATCAGATTTCACCATTCAAAGAGCTTTAAAAGTCCTCTTTCATTACAGAGAAATCCCAGTTGTAACATTTGAGCTAGATACCCATAATCCCTCAAAAATCTGATGATGTGATTGGGGGAAGGGAGAGAGTTCAGGGGTCCAGTTCATGTTCCATTCCTTCCACTTGGAAGATCACCATGACTACCTCCTGATCACCGAGAACGGCAGAGACAGAGAGAGAGAGCGCCGGCGATAGAGAGAGACAGACGAGGCCTCTAGGGGAAGACAGAAGGCTCAGAAGCTTCAGACTGACTTTCTATTTCCTTTCAAAGAGATTCAACATCTCTTTCTCAGGTAACAGAGACAGAGAGAGAGATAGAGGGGGAGGGAGGGAGAGAGAGAGAGGGAGAGTGAGAGAGGGAGAGAGAGAGAGAGAGAGAGAGAGAGAGAGAGAGAGAGAGAGAGAGAGAGAGAGAGAGAGAGAGAGAGAGAGAGAGAGAGAGAGAGGGATGAAGGGAAAGAGAGGGGGAGAGAGAGGGGAGAGAGACAGAGAGAGACAGAGAGAGAGAGAGAGAGAGAGAGATTGGGGGAAGAGAGAGAGAGAGAGAGAGAGAGAGAGAGAGAGAGAGAGAGACAGAGAGAGAGAGAGAGAGAGAGAGAGAGAGAGAGAGAGAGAGAGAGACAGAGAGAGAGGGAGAGTTCCTACATTCATTCAGTGATGAGATCAGACGTGTTAAGATTCGGTAAAGCACACAGAGTAACATGTACTATAAGGAGAGCCATTTATCACTGGACTGGAGCAGGCTTAGGGGTGGACTGAAGCTCTGAGACTGATGATTCAGAGTGGATCAATATTGTAAACCAAGGTCAAGTACAAGGAGACTTTCAGAGATGGGCTGCATCCCAAATGGCACCTTGGGTGGAACATTAGACCAGGGTCAGATGTGGACCAGACATTAGACCAGGGTCAATAGGGGATGTGGTCCACTACATTAGACCAGGGTGAAGGGGATGTGGTCCACTACATTAGACCAGGGTCAATAGAGGGAGTGGGCCACTACATTGACCAGGGTCAATAGGGGATGTGGGCCAGACATTAGACCCAGGGATGTGGGCCACTACATTAGACCAGGGAGAGAGATGTGGTCCACTACATTAGACCAGGGTCAATAGAGGATGTGGTCCACTACATTAGACCAGGGTCAATAGAGGATGTGGTCCACTACATTAAACCAGAGTCAATAGGGGATGTTAAGATCCACTAATTAGACCAGGGTCAATAAGGGGATGTGGGCCACTACATTTATCACTAGGGGGACTACATTAGACCAGGTCAATAGGGGATGTGGGACATTAGACAGGGTCTGGGATGTGGATACAGGACCAGGGTCAATAGGGAAACTACATTAGACCAGGGTCAAGGAGAGGATTGGTCAGCTACATTAGACCAGGGTCAATGGGATGTCTACATTAGACCAGGGTCAATAGGGGATGTGTTCCACTACATTAGACCAGGGTCAATAGAGGATGTGGTCCACTACATTAGACCAGGGTCAATAGGGGATGTGGTCCACTACATTAGACCAGGGTCAATAGGGGATGTGGTCCACTACATTAGACCAGGGTCAATAGGGGATGTGGGCCACTACATTAGACCAGGGTCAATAGGGGATGTGGGCCACTACATTAGACCAGGGTCAATAGGGGATGTGGTCCACTACATTAGACCAGGGTCAATAGAGGATGTGGTCCACTACATTAGACCAGGGTCAATAGGGGATGTGGTCCACTACATTAGACCAGGGTCAATAGGGGATGTGGTCCACTACATTAGACCAGGGTCAATAGGGATGTGGTCCACTACATTAGACCAGGGTCAATAGGGGATGTGTTCCACTACATTAGACCAGGGTCAATAGGGGATGTGTTCCACTACATTAGACCAGGGTCAATAGGGGATGTGGTCCACTACATTAGACCAGGGTCAATAGGGATGTGTTCCACTACATTAGACCAGGGTCAATAGGGGATGTGGTCCACTACATTAGACCAGGGTCAATAGGGGATGTGTTCCACTACATTAGACCAGGGTCAATAGGGGATGTGTTCCACTACATTAGACCAGGGTCAATAGGGGATGTGGTCCACTACATTAGACCAGGGTCAATAGGGGATGTGTTCCACTACATTAGACCAGGGTCAATAGGGGATGTGGTCCACTACATTAGACCAGGGTCAATAGGGGATGTGTTCCACTACATTAGACCAGGGTCAATAGGGGATGTGGTCCACTACATTAGACCAGGGTCAATAGGGGATGTGGGCCACTACATTAGACCAGGGTCAAGGGATGTGGTCCACTACATTAGACCAGGGTCAATAGGGGATGTGGTCCACTACATTAGACCAGGGTCAATAGGGGATGTGTTCCACTACATTAGACCAGGGTCAATAGGGGATGTGGTCCACTACATTAGACCAGGGTCAATAGGGGATGTGGTCCACTACATTAGACCAGGGTCAATAGGGGATGTGGTCCACTACATTAGACCAGGGTCAATAGGGGATGTGGTCCACTACATTAGACCAGGGTCAATAGGGGATGTGGTCCACTACATTAGACCAGGGTCAATAGGGGATGTGGTCCACTACATTAGACCAGGGTCAATAGGGGATGTGGTCCACTACATTAGACCAGGGTCAATAGGGGATGTGGTCCACTACATTAGACCAGGGTCAATAGGGGATGTGGTCCACTACATTAGACCAGGGTCAATAGGGGAGGTGGTCCACTACATTAGACCAGGGTCAATAGGGGAGGTGGTCCACTACATTAGACCAGGGTCAATAGGGGATGTGGTCCACTACATTAGACCAGGGTCAATAGGGGATGTGGTCCACTACATTAGACCAGGGTCAATAGGGGATGTGGTCCACTACATTAGACCAGGGTCAATAGGGGATGTGGTCCACTACATTAGACCAGGGTCAATAGGGGATGTGGTCCACTACATTAGACCAGGGTCAATAGGGGAAGTGGTCCACTACATTAGACCAGGGTCAATAGGGGATGTGGTCCACTACATTAGACCAGGGTCACTTCTGTCATGGGACTAGCTTCTGTTATATCAGAGTTAATGGGACTAACTTCTGTTATATCAGAGTTAATGGGACTAACTTCTGTCCTATCAGAGTTAATGGGACTTACTTCTGTCCTATCAGAGTTAATGGGACTAACTTCTGTCCAGAGTTAGATGGGACTAGAGAGAGATACAGACTAATGTCCTATCAGAGATGGGACTAACTTCTGTCCTATCAGAGTTAATGGGACTAACTTCTGTCCTATCAGAGTTAATGGGACTAGAGAGATAGCCAGATACAGACTAGAGAGATAGAGAGTTACAGACTGGAGAGATAGAGACTAGAGAGATACAGACTAAAGAGAAACAGACTAGAGAGATACAGACTAGAGAGATACAGACTAGAGAGAAACAGACTAGAGAGATACAGACTAGAGAGAAACAGACTAGAGAGATACAGACTAGAGAGATACAGACTAGAGAGATACAGACTAGAGAGATACAGACTAGTTACAGAGATACAGACTAGAGAGATACAGACTAGAGAGATACAGACTAGAGAGATACAGACTAAAGAGATACAGACTAGAGAGATATAGACTAGAGAGATACAGACTAGAGAGATACAGACTAAAGAGATACAGACTAGAGAGAAACAGACTAAGAGATACAGACTAGAGAGAAACAGACTAGAGAGATACAGACTAGAGAGATACAGACTAGAGAGATACAGACTAGAGAGATACAGACTAGAGAGATACAGACTAGAGAGATACAGACTAGAGAGATACAGACTAGAGAGATACAGACTAGAGAGATACAGACTAGAGAGATACAGACTAGAGAGATACAGACTAGAGAGATACAGACTAGAGAGATACAGACTAGAGAGATACAGACTAGAGAGATACAGACTAGAGAGATACAGACTAGAGAGATACAGACTAGAGAGATACAGACTAGATGTTACTAACTTCTTCTCTATCAGAGTTAATGAGACTCCTGCTATTGAAACAGCCTGGCTAAATGTTTGCCTCCTGCTCATCAGAGGGAAGCGTTACTTGGTGCAGCAACTCATGACTATTCAATGGTCTTCCCCAAGAGTCTGTTCTGTGTGCATACTGTAATTATCATCTATAGATTGTCCTGCTTATAATTCTACACACTACCTTTTGTTAACCTTTGATTAGATTGACTGGTTGGGTGATGTAGCGACCAGCGGCAGAGATTTATTTTTTTGCTCAGCGGAGTTGAATGAGTGATGTCCTTATGGGTTCTCCTTTCCTTCCCTTTCCTTCCCTTTCATTTCCTTCCCTTTTCTTTTCCTTCCTTCCTTCCCTTTCCTTTCCTTTCCTTTCCTTCCTTCCTTCCTTCCTTCCTTTCCTTTCCTTTCCTTTCCTTTCCTTTCCTTCCCTTCCCTTCCCTTCCCTTCCCTTCCCTTTCCTTTCCTTTCCTTGCCTTCCCTTCCCTTTCCTTTCCTACCCTTTCCTCCCCTTTCCTTTCCTTTCCTTTCCTTTCCTTTTTTCTTTTCCTTCCTTCCCTTTCCTTTCCTTTCCTTTCCTTCCCTTCCCTTCCCTTTCCTTTCCTTTCCTTTTCTTTTCCTTCCTTCCCTTTCCTTTCCTTTCCTTTCCTTTTCTTTTCCTTCCTTCCCTTCCCTTTCCTTTCCTTTCCTTTCCTTTCCTTCCCTTCCCTTTCCTTTCCTTTCCTTTCCTTGCCTTCCCTTCCCTTTCCTTTCCTACCCTTTCCTCCCCTTTCCTTTCCTTCCCTTCCCTTTCCTTTCCTTCCCTTTCATTTCCTTCCCTTTTCTTTTCCTTCCTTCCCTTTCCTTTCCTTTCCTTGCCTTCCCTTTCCTTTCCTACCCTTTCCTTCCCTTTCCTTTCCTTCCCTTCCCTTTCCTTTCCAATCCTTTCCTTCCCTTCCTTTCCTTCCCTTCCTTTCCTTCCTTCCCTTTCCTTTCCTTTCCTTTCCTTCCTTCCTTCCCTTCCCTTTCCTTCCCTTCCCTTTCCTTTCCTTTCCTTGCCTTCCCTTTCCTTTCCTACCCTTTCCTTCCCTTTCCTTTCCTTCCCTTCCCTTTCCTTTCCAATACTTTCCTTCCTTCCTTCCCTTCCCTTTCCTTCCCTTCCCTTTCCTTTCCTTTCCTTGCCTTCCCTTTCCTTTCCTACCCTTTCCTTCCCTTCCCTTTCCTTTCCTTCCCTTCCCTTTCCTTCCCTTTCCTTTCCTTTCCTTTCCTTCCCTTCCCTTTCCTTTCCAATCCTTTCCTTCCCTTTCCTTTCCTTTCCTTTCCTTCCCTTCCCTTTCCTTTCCTTTCCAATCCTTTCCTTCCCTTTCCTTTCCTTTCCTTTCCTTTCCTTTCCTTTCCTTTCCTTTCCTTTCCTTTCCTTCCCTTTCCTTTCCAATCCTTCCCTTCCTTTCCTGCCCTTTCCTTTCCTTTCCTCCCCTTTCCTCCCTTTCCTTTCCATTCCTTTCCTTTCCTTCCTTTCCTTTCCTTTCACCACGTGGTTCCCTTGTTAGTACCCTACATTGACTTCCCCTCTTTCTTAATTCGTCTTTCCCTGGCTTCCTCTCTCCTCGGGACCCCAGAACTGCATTGGGAGGAGAAGATCTATAGTCCCTCACCTCAGATTTTTCTTCTCCAAGGTGTTTTTTAGAAGGAATGCAAGGAGAGAGGACATAATAAATCCAGGGAAAAACGACTTTTGGAATGCAAGGAGAGAGGACGTAATAAATCCGGGAAAAGATTACTTTTGGAATGCAAGGAGAGAGGACATAATAAATCTGGGAAAAGATGACTTTTGGAAAGACCCTGTGTTGTTTCTTTCTTCTTCCCTTTTCAGAGTATAATCTGGAGCCGTGTGAGGACCCCGGGACCCCCAGGTTTGGCTGGCACACGGGCATCAGCTTTGGCATCGGGGACTCGCTGGTTTTCTCCTGCAATACCGGCTATCGCCTAAAGGGGGCGAGGGAGATATGGTGCCTGGGAGGAGGTCGCCGCATGTGGAGTGCCCCTCTGCCAAGGTGTGTGGGTACGTGGTCAGCTGATTTCATTTGTTTATTGGCTCTGTGTGGACTGTGCATAGGACAATGTATTAAACAAGTCTCTATTCAGAGCAGAGGAGAAGGTGGACAACAGGATGAAATGGGTAGTTACTGGATTCTGTATACGGCTCTAGGTATACGGTCTCAGACAGGGATCCTGCTTCAGTCTCTCTAGTCTCTAGGTATACGGTCTCAGACAGGGATCCTGCTTCAGTCTCTCTAGTCTCTAGATATACGGTCTCAGACAGGGATCCTGCTTCAGTCTCTCTAGTCTCTAGGTATACGGTCTCAGACAGGGATCCTGCTTCAGTCTCTCTAGTCTCTAGGTATACGGTCTCAGACAGGGATCCTGCTTCAGTCTCTCTACTCTCTAGGTATACGGTCTCAGACAGGGATCCTGCTTCAGTCTCTCTAGTCTCTAGGTATATGGTCTCAGACAGGGATCCTGCTTCAGTCTCTCTAGTCTCTAGGTATACGGTCTCAGACAGGGATCCTGCTTCAGTCTCTCTAGTCTCTAGGTATACGGTCTCAGACAGGGATCCTGCTTCAGTCTCTCTAGTCTCTAGGTATACGGTCTCAGACAGGGATCCTGCTTCAGTCTCTCTAGTCTCTAGGTATACGGTCTCAGACAGGGATCCTGCTTCAGTCTCTCTAGTCTCTAGGTATACGGTCTCAGACAGGGATCCTGCTTCAGTCTCTCTAGTCTCTAGGTATACGGTGTCAGACAGGGATCCTGCTTCAGTCTCTCTAGTCTCTAGGTATACGGTCTCAGACAGGGATCCTGCTTCAGTCTCTCTAGTCTCTAGGTATACGGTCTTAGACAGGGATCCTGCTTCAGTCTCTCAAGTCTCTAGGTATACGGTCTCAGACAAGGATCCTGCTTCAGTCTCTCTAGTTTTGAGGTATACGGTCTCAGACAGGATCCTCGATCCGGCTTCAGTCTTTCTAGTCTCGACGGTCTCAGACAGGGATCCTGCTTCAGTCTCTCTAGTCTCTAGGTATATGGTCTCAGTATACGGTCTCAGTCTTTATATCACAGGGATCCTGCTTCAGTCTCTCTAGTCTCTTGGTATACGGTCTCAGACAGGGATCCTGCTTCAGTCTCTCTAGTCTCTAGGTATACGGTCTCAGACAGGATCCTCGATCCCGCTTCAGTCTCTCTAGTCTCTAGGTATACGGTCTAGATCCTGCTTCAGTCTCTCTAGTATATATCTAGTCTGTATCTCGATCCATCTCCCTCTAGTCTGTATATATCTAGTCTGTCTGTATATATCTATCTCTCCATCTCTCTAGTCTGTATATATCTAGTCTGTATCTCTCCATCTCTCTAGTCTGTATATATCTAGTCTGTATCTCTTCATCTCTCTAGTCTGTATATATCTAGTCATCTCTCTAGTCTGTATATATCTAGTCTGTATCTCTCCATCTCTCTAGTCTGTATATATCTAGTCATCTCTCTAGTCTGTATATATCTAGTCTGTAACTCTCCATCTCCCTCTAGTCTGTATATATCTAGTCTGTATCTCTCCATCTCTCTAGTCTGTATATATCTAGTCTCCATCTCTCTAGTCTGTATATATCTAGTCTGTATCTCTCCATCTCTCTAGTCTGTATATATCTAGTCTCCATCTCTCTAGTCTGTATATATCTAGTCTCCATCTCTCTAGTCTGTATCTCTCCATCTCTCTAGTCTGTATATATCTAGTCTGATCTCTCCATCTCTCTAGTCTGTATATATCTAGTCTGTATCTCTCCATCTCTCTAGTCTGTATATATCTAGTCTGTATCTCTCCATCTCTCTAGTCTGTATATATCTAGTCTGTATCTCTTCATCTCTCTAGTCTGTATATATCTAGTCTGTATCTCTCCATCTCTCTAGTCTGTATATATCTAGTCTGTATCTCTCCATCTCTCTAGTCTGTATATATCTAGTCTGTATCTCTTCATCTCTCTAGTCTGTATATATCTAGTCTCCATCTCTCTAGTCTGTATATATCTAGTCTGTATCTCTCCATCTCTCTAGTCTGTATATATCTAGTCTGTATCTCTTCACTAGTGAGTCTGGTATATATCTAGTCTCCATCTCTCAGTCTGATCAGTCTGTATCTCTCCATCTCTCTAGTCTGTATATATCAGTCTGACAGTCTGTGAGTCTGAAAGGAATCTAGTGACAGTCTGTGAGGAAAGGAACAGTGACTGTGAGTCTGTATATAAGGAATCTCTCTAGTGATCTAGTCTGTATCTCTCCATCTCTCTAGTCTGTATAAAGGATCTCTCCATCTTTCTAGTGACAGTGAGGAGTCTCCATCTCTCTAGTCTGAACAGTGACAGTGAGGAAAGGAACAGTGACAGTGAGGAAAGGAACAGTGACAGTGAGGAAAGGAACAGTGACAGCGAGGAAAGGAACAGTGACAGTGAGGAAAGGAACAGTGACAGTGAGGAAAGGAACAGTGACTGTGAGGAAAGGAATAGTGACAGCGAGGAAAGGAATCAGTGACAGCGAGGAAAGGAACAGACAGTTTGAAAGGAAACTTTGAAAACAGCGATTAGAAATAGGCTTTTTCGTAAATGCATTTGAACTCTCGTCTTTTGCTCGGTGTAATGATATACTGAATATATCCGTCACAGGGAAACATTACGGACATTGAAAGAGAATTCTCTCGTTCGGGTCACTTTATTCCACTCTGTGTCTTTGTTCTCTAGCGGAGTGCGGCTCAACCGTTTCCAACAGCGAAGGAGTTGTGTTGTCGCCCAACTACCCACTGAACTATGACAACAGCCACGAGTGTGTCTACAGCATTCAGGTGGAGACGGGAAAGGGCATCAACGTCTCAGCAAGCACTTTCCAACTGGCACAAGGAGACATTCTCAAGGTAATAATCCCCCCTTTTCATTCTCTCTCTTCTCTCTCTCTCTTCTCTCTCTCTCTCTCTCTCTCTCTCTCTCTCTCTCTCTCTCTCTCTCTCTCTCTCTCTCTCTCTCTCTCTCTCTCTCTCTCTTCTCTTCTCTCTCTTCTCTCTCTCTCTCTCTCTCTTTTTTCTCTCTCTCTCTGTATTCTATCTCAGAGGAAGAATCTGAGTCTCTCTCTTTGTATTTGTCAGTGCTATCTCTCTATCTCCCTCTCTGGGTATTCAACCACTCTGTCTGTCTGTCTGTCAGCTGCTTCCCTCTCTGGGTATTCAACCACTCTGTTAAGAAGCCTTCAGCTGCTTCCCTCTCTGGGTATTCAACCACTCTGTTAGGAGAAGAATCTTCAGCTGCTTCCCTCTCTGGGTATTCAACCACTCTGTTAGGAAGCCTTCAGCTGCTTCCCTCTCTGGGTATTCAACCACTCTGTTAGGAAGCCTTCAGCTGCTTCCCTCTCTGGGTATTCAACCACTCTGTTAAGAAGCCTTCAGCTGCTTCCCTCTCTGGGTATTCAACCATTCTGTTAGGAAGCCTTCAGCTGCTTCCCTCTCTGGGTATTCAACCACTCTGTTAGGAAGCCTTCAGCTGCTTCCCTCTCTGGGTATTCAACCACTCTGTTAAGAAGCCTTCAGCTGCTTCCCTCTCTGGGTATTCAACCACTCTGTTAAGAAGCCTTCAGCTGCTTCCCTCTCTGGGTATTCAACCACTCTGTTAGGAAGCCTTCAGCTGCTTCCCTCTCTGGGTATTCAACCACTCTGTTAAGAAGCCTTCAGCTGCTTCCCTCTCTGGGTATTCAACCATTCTGTTAGGAAGCCTTCAGCTGCTTCCCTCTCTGGGTATTCAACCACTCTGTTAAGAAGCCTTCAGCTGCTTCCCTCTCTGGGTATTCAACCACTCTGTTAGGAGAAGCCTTCAGCTGCTTCCCTCTCTGGGTATTCAACCACTCTGTTAGGAAGCCTTCAGCTGCTTCCCTCTCTGGGTATTCAACCACTCTGTTAGGAAGCCTTCAGCTGCTTCCCTCTCTGGGTATTCAACCACTCTGTTAAGAAGCCTTCAGCTGCTTCCCTCTCTGGGTATTCAACCACTCTGTTAGGAAGCCTTCAGCTGCTTCCCTCTCTGGGTATTCAACCACTCTGTTAGGAAGCCTTCAGCTGCTTCCCTCTCTGGGTATTCAACCACTCTGTTAGGAAGCCTTCAGCTGCTTCCCTCAACCACTCTGTACATGAATGAACTGATGGATGGATGAGTGTATGTATGGAAGGATGGATGGATGGATGAATGGGTGGATGGATGAATGGGTGGATGGATGAATGAGTGGATGAACAGATGGATGGATGGATGAATTAATGAATGGATGGTTGAATGAATGGATGAGTGATGAGTGAGTGAGTGAGTGAGTGAGTGAGTGAGTGGGTGGATGGGTGGGCGGGTGGGTGAGTGGGTGAGTGATTGACTGAGTGACTGAGTGGCTGAGTGAGTGGCTGGTGAGTGGGCGGGTGGGCGGGTGGGTGAGTGGGTGAGTGATTGACTGAGTGACTGAGTGGCTGAGTGAGTGGCTGAGTGAGTGGGTGGGTGAGTAGGTGGGTGAGTGGGTGGGTGAGTGGGTGGGTGAGTGGGTGAGTGAGTTAATGGATTTGACATTAACCCCCTGTTGTCTCCTCTCTGCAGGTCTATGATGGAGGGGACAGTGCTGCTGCTGTTCTGGGTACCTACACTGGCTCCACCATGTTAGGCCTGGTCCTCACCTCCACCTCCAATCACCTGTGGCTGGAGTTCTACTCAGACCAGGAGCACACAGCAGGGGGCTTCAGACTCAGCTACTCCAGTGAGGAACACACACACACACAAACAAACACGCACACGCGAACACACACGCACACGCACACACGCACACGCACACACACACACACACACACACACACACACACACACACACACACACACACACACACACACACACACACACACACACACGCACACACACACACACACACACACACACACACACACACACACACACACACACACACACACACACACACACACACACACCTTCATCTTGCTCTGACTGTGTGTTCAAACAGTGACTTATTTGACTGAGAATTGAGGCCACTGAGTAGGACTGTGTCTGAAATGGCACCCTATTCCCTTTTTATAGGGTCTGAAATGGCACCCTATTCCCTTTTTATAGGGTCTGAAATGGCACCCTATTCCCTTTTTATAGGGTCTGAAATGGCACCCTATTCCCTTTTTATAGGGTCTGAAATGGCACCCTATTCCCCTTTTATAGGGTCTGAAATGGCACCCTATTCCCCTTTTATAGGGTCTGAAATGGCACCCTATTCCCTTTTTATAGGGTCTGAAATGGCACCCTATTCCCTTTATATAGTGTCTGAAATGGCACCCTATTCCCTTTATATAGTGTCTGAAATGGCACCCTATTCCCTTTATATAGTGTCTGAAATGGCACCCTATTCCCTTTTTATAGGGTCTGAAATGGCACCCTATTCCCTTTTTATAGGGTCTGAAATGGCACCCTATTCCCTTTTTATAGGGTCTGAAATGGCACCCTATTCCTTTTCTATAGGGTCTGAAATGGCACCCTATTCCCTTTTATAGGGTCTGAAATGGCACCCTATTCCTTTTCTATAGTGTCTGAAATGGCACCCTATTCCTTTTCTATAGGGTCTGAAATGGCACCCTATTCCCTTTTATAGGGTCTGAAATGGCACCCTATTCCCTTTTTATAGTGTCTGAAATGGCACCCTATTCCCTTTATATAGTGTCTGAAATGGCACCCTATTCCCTTTTATAGTGTCTGAAATGGCACCCTATTCCCTTTTTCTAGGGTCTGAAATGGCACCCTATCCTCTTTTTATAGGGTCTGAAATGGCACCCTATTCCCTTTTATAGTGTCTGAAATGGCACCCTATTCCCTTTATATAGTGTCTGAAATGGCACCCTATTCCCTTTTATAGGGTCTGAAATGGCACCCTATCCCCTATTTATAGTGTCTGAAATGGCACCCTATCCTCTTTTTATAGGGTCTGAAATGGCACCCTATTCCCTTTATATGGTGTCTGAAATGGCACCCTATTCCTCTTTTTATAGGGTCTGAAATGGCACCCTATCCCCTTTTATAGTGTCTGAAATGGCACCCTATTCCCTTCATATAGTGTCTGAAATGGCACCCTATCCCCTATTTATAGGGTCTGAAATGGCACCCTATTCCCTTTATATAGGGTCTGAAATGGCACCCTATTCCCTTTTTATAGGGTCTGAAATGGCACCCTATTCCCTTTTTATAGTGTCTGAAATGGCACCCTATTCCCTATATGGTGCTCTATGCAGGCTCTGGATAAACAACGTGCACTATTTAGGGAATCCAATGGCATTTCAGGACGCAACCCTAACGTTTTATTTCTCTGGATAATGATATTCATCCACACAGCGTGGGGGCTTCCAGAGGAGAACAACATGCTTTCTCTGCAATTACTTTGACTGGGTAACTTGTAGTGTTACCTGCCTTGTTAAAAGTTTGGAAACATCTGAGCAAATGAGTGTTTTGCAAGTTGTAAGCAGCCTTGTTGTAAGAATAGGGTTGAAACCTTACTCACTAGTCCCCCCCCCCCCCTCCACCCACCCATCCTGCCATTTGTAGTATAACAAACCCGGCTCCTAAGACAGAGTGAATTCAGTATGAGTGATTTGTTGTCCAGGAAGCGGGAACAGGCCGGGGTTGGAAGGGTCAGCTTAAATCTGGTTCAGAACATGAAATCTGATGTTTTCCCGGTCGTTAGAGAGAGAAGCGTGTAGGTAATTTTATAAATGTAGGCAGTAACTGTTGTGATTTATCCTGGCCATGACACTTGAAAATACTGTAATAACATCTAGCATGGTGCTGTGTCTCTGCTAGGAGGCAGTAAAATAAATCATAATTACGTCCAAAAATGGCACCCTATTCCCTATATAGTGCACTACGTTTGACCTGAGCCCAACACAAGTAGTGCACTACATAGGGAATAGGGTTCCATTTGGGACGAAGACAGACATGCTCTCTGGGTTTATGTGCTCTTTGCTGCTGCTGCATAGCATAGCACTTTACAGTTACAACCTGACTGGAGGAGACTAGACATGACCACAGTCCTTTACAGTTACAACCTGACTGGAGGAGACTAGACATGACCACAGTCCTTTACAGTTACAACCTGACTGACTGGAGGAGACTAGACATGACCACAGTCCTTTACAGATACAACCTGACTGACTGGAGGAGACTAGACATGACCACAGTCCTTTACAGATACAACCTGACTGGAGGAGACTAGACATGACCACAGTCCTTTACAGATACAACTGACTGACTGGAGGAGACTAGACATGACCACAGTCCTTTACAGATACAACCTGACTGACTGGAGGAGACTAGACATGACCACAGTCCTTTACAGATACAACCTGACTGGAGGAGACTAGACATGACCACAGTCCTTTACAGATACAACCTGACTGACTGGAGGAGACTAGACATGACCACAGTCCTTTACAGATACAACCTGACTGACTGGAGGAGACTAGACATGACCACAGTCCTTTGACCACAGTCCTTTACAGATACAACCTGACTGGAGGAGACTAGACATGACCACAGTCCTTTACAGATACAACCTGACTGGAGGAGACTAGACATGACCACAGTCCTTTACAGTTACAACCTGACTGGAGGAGACTAGACATGACCACAGTCCTTTACAGATACAACCTGACTGACTGGAGGAGA
Source organism: Oncorhynchus gorbuscha (assembly GCF_021184085.1). Taxonomy (NCBI): domain Eukaryota; kingdom Metazoa; phylum Chordata; class Actinopteri; order Salmoniformes; family Salmonidae; genus Oncorhynchus; species Oncorhynchus gorbuscha. Next base: position 51,646 of record NW_025746779.1, read on the forward strand.
CTAGACATGACCACAGTCCTTTACAGATACAACCTGACTGACTGGAGGAGACTAGACATGACCACAGTCCTTTACAGATACAACCTGACTGGAGGAGACTAGACATGACCACAGTCCTTTACAGATACAACCTGACTGACTGGAGGAGACTAGACATGACCACAGTCCTTTACAGATACAACCTGACTGACTGGAGGAGACTAGACATGACCACAGTCCTTTACAGATACAACCTGACTGACTGGAGGAGACTAGACATGACCACAGTCCTTTACAGATACAACCTGACTGGAGGAGACTAGACATGACCACAGTCCTTTACAGATACAACCTGACTGACTGGAGGAGACTAGACATGACCACAGTCCTTTACAGTTACAACCTGACTGACTGGAGGAGACTAGACATGACCACAGTCCTTTACAGTTACAACCTGACTGACTGGAGGAGACTAGACATGACCACAGTCCTTTACAGATACAACCTGACTGACTGGAGGAGACTAGACATGACCACAGTCCTTTACAGATACAACCTGACTGACTGGAGGAGACTAGACATGACCACAGTCCTTTACAGATACAACCTGACTGGAGGAGACTAGACATGACCACAGTCCTTTACAGATACAACCTGACTGGAGGAGACTAGACATGACCACAGTCCTTTACAGATACAACCTGACTGGAGGAGACTAGACATGACCACAGTCCTTTACAGATACAACCTGACTGACTGGAGGAGACTAGACATGACCACAGTCCTTTACAGATACAACCTGACTGACTGGAGGAGACTAGACATGACCACAGTCCTTTACAGTTACAACCTGACTGGAGGAGACTAGACATGACCACAGTCCTTTACAGATACAACCTGACTGACTGGAGGAGACTAGACATGACCACAGTCCTTTACAGATACAACCTGACTGACTGGAGGAGACTAGACATGACCACAGTCCTTTACAGATACAACCTGACTGGAGGAGACTAGACATGACCACAGTCCTTTACAGATACAACCTGACTGACTGGAGGAGACTAGACATGACCACAGTCCTTTACAGATACAACCTGACTGGAGGAGACTAGACATGACCACAGTCCTTTACAGATACAACCTGACTGACTGGAGGAGACTAGACATGACCACAGTCCTTTACAGATACAACCTGACTGACTGGAGGTGACTAGACATGACCACAGTCCTTTACAGATACAACCTGACTGACTGGAGGAGACTAGACATGACCACAGTCCTTTACAGATACAACCTGACTGACTGGAGGAGACTAGACATGACCACAGTCCTTTACAGATACAACCTGACTGACTGGAGGAGACTAGACATGACCACAGTCCTTTACAGATACAACCTGACTGGAGGAGACTAGACATGACCACAGTCCTTTACAGATACAACCTGACTGGAGGAGACTAGACATGACCACAGTCCTTTACAGATACAACCTGACTGACTGGAGGAGACTAGACATGACCACAGTCCTTTACAGATACAACCTGACTGACTGGAGGAGACTAGACATGACCACAGTCCTTTACAGATACAACCTGACTGGAGGAGACTAGACATGACCACAGTCCTTTACAGATACAACCTGACTGGAGGAGACTAGACATGACCACAGTCCTTTACAGATACAACCTGACTGACTGGAGGAGACTAGACATGACCACAGTCCTTTACAGATACAACCTGACTGGAGGAGACTAGACATGACCACAGTCCTTTACAGATACAACTGACTGACTGGAGGAGACTAGACATGACCACAGTCCTTTACAGATACAACCTGACTGGAGGAGACTAGACATGACCACAGTCCTTTACAGATACAACCTGACTGACTGGAGGAGACTAGACATGACCACAGTCCTTTACAGATACAACCTGACTGGAGGAGACTAGACATGACCACAGTCCTTTACAGATACAACCTGACTGGAGGAGACTAGACATGACCACAGTCCTTTACAGATAAAACCTGACTGGAGGAGACTAGACATGACCACAGTCCTTTACAGATACAACCTGACTGGAGGAGACTAGACATGACCACAGTCCTTTACAGATACAACCTGACTGACTGGAGGAGACTAGACATGACCACAGTCCTTTACAGATACAACCTGACTGACTGGAGGAGACTAGACATGACCACAGTCCTTTACAGATACAACCTGACTGGAGGAGACTAGACATGACCACAGTCCTTTACAGATACAACCTGACTGACTAGAGGAGACTAGACATGACCACAGTCCTTTACAGATACAACCTGACTGACTGGAGGAGACTAGACATGACCACAGTCCTTTACAGATACAACCTGACTGACTGGAGGAGACTAGACATGACCACAGTCCTTTACAGATACAACCTGACTGGAGGAGACTAGACATGACCACAGTCCTTTACAGATACAACCTGACTGACTGGAGGAGACTAGACATGACCACAGTCCTTTACAGATACAACCTGACTGACTGGAGGAGACTAGACATGACCACAGTCCTTTACAGATACAACCTGACTGACTGGAGGAGACTAGACATGACCACAGTCCTTTACAGATACAACCTGACTGACTGGAGGAGACTAGACATGACCACAGTCCTTTACAGATACAACCTGACTGACTGGAGGAGACTAGACATGACCACAGTCCTTTACAGATACAACCTGACTGACTGGAGGAGACTAGACATGACCACAGTCCTTTACAGATACAACCTGACTGACTGGAGGAGACTAGACATGACCACAGTCCTTTACAGTTACAACCTGACTGACTGGAGGAGACTAGACATGACCACAGTCCTTTACAGTTACAACCTGACTGGAGGAGACTAGACATGACCACAGTCCTTTACAGATACAACCTGACTGGAGGAGACTAGACATGACCACAGTCCTTTACAGATACAACCTGACTGGAGGAGACTAGACATGACCACAGTCCTTTACAGATACAACCTGACTGACTGGAGGAGACTAGACATGACCACAGTCCTTTACAGATACAACCTGACTGGAGGAGACTAGACATGACCACAGTCCTTTACAGATACAACCTGACTGACTGGAGGAGACTAGACATGACCACAGTCCTTTACAGTTACAACCTGACTGGAGGAGACTAGACATGACCACAGTCCTTTACAGATACAACCTGACTGACTGGAGGAGACTAGACATGACCACAGTCCTTTACAGATACAACCTGACTGACTGGAGGAGACTAGACATGACCACAGTCCTTTACAGTTACAACCTGACTGGAGGAGACTAGACATGACCACAGTCCTTTACAGATACAACCTGACTGACTGGAGGAGACTAGACATGACCACAGTCCTTTACAGATACAACCTGACTGACTGGAGGAGACTAGACATGACCACAGTCCTTTACAGATACAACCTGACTGGAGGAGACTAGACATGACCACAGTCCTTTACAGATACAACCTGACTGACTGGAGGAGACTAGACATGACCACAGTCCTTTACAGATACAACCTGACTGACTGGAGGAGACTAGACATGACCACAGTCCTTTACAGATACAACCTGACTGGAGGAGACTAGACATGACCACAGTCCTTTACAGATACAACCTGACTGACTGGAGGAGACTAGACATGACCACAGTCCTTTACAGATACAACCTGACTGACTGGAGGAGACTAGACATGACCACAGTCCTTTACAGATACAACCTGACTGGAGGAGACTAGACATGACCACAGTCCTTTACAGATACAACCTGACTGACTGGAGGAGACTAGACATGACCACAGTCCTTTACAGATACAACCTGACTGGAGGAGACTAGACATGACCACAGTCCTTTACAGATACAACCTGACTGACTGGAGGAGACTAGACATGACCACAGTCCTTTACAGATACAACCTGACTGGAGGAGACTAGACATGACCACAGTCCTTTACAGATACAACCTGACTGACTGGAGGAGACTAGACATGACCACAGTCCTTTACAGATACAACCTGACTGACTGGAGGAGACTAGACATGACCACAGTCCTTTACAGATACAACCTGACTGGAGGAGACTAGACATGACCACAGTCCTTTACAGATACAACCTGACTGGAGGAGACTAGACATGACCACAGTCCTTTACAGATACAACCTGACTGACTGGAGGAGACTAGACATGACCACAGTCCTTTACAGATACAACCTGACTGACTGGAGGAGACTAGACATGACCACAGTCCTTTACAGATACAACCTGACTGACTGGAGGAGACTAGACATGACCACAGTCCTTTACAGATACAACCTGACTGGAGGAGACTAGACATGACCACAGTCCTTTACAGATACAACCTGACTGACTGGAGGAGACTAGACATGACCACAGTCCTTTACAGATACAACCTGACTGACTGGAGGAGACTAGACATGACCACAGTCCTTTACAGATACAACCTGACTGACTGGAGGAGACTAGACATGACCACAGTCCTTTACAGATACAACCTGACTGACTGGAGGAGACTAGACATGACCACAGTCCTTTACAGATACAACCTGACTGACTGGAGGAGACTAGACATGACCACAGTCCTTTACAGATACAACCTGACTGACTGGAGGAGACTAGACATGACCACAGTCCTTTACAGATACAACCTGACTGACTGGAGGAGACTAGACATGACCACAGTCCTTTACAGATACAACCTGACTGGAGGAGACTAGACATGACCACAGTCCTTTACAGATACAACCTGACTGACTGGAGGAGACTAGACATGACCACAGTCCTTTACAGATACAACCTGACTGGAGGAGACTAGACATGACCACATTCCTTTACAGATACAACCTGACTGACTGGAGGAGACTAGACATGACCACAGTCCTTTACAGATACAACCTGACTGACTGGAGGAGACTAGACATGACCACAGTCCTTTACAGATACAACCTGACTGACTGGAGGAGACTAGACATGACCACAGTCCTTTACAGATACAACCTGACTGACTGGAGGAGACTAGACATGACCACAGTCCTTTACAGATACAACCTGACTGGAGGAGACTAGACATGACCACAGTCCTTTACAGATAAAACCTGACTGGAGGAGACTAGACATGACCACAGTCCTTTACAGATACAACCTGACTGGAGGAGACTAGACATGACCACAGTCCTTTACAGATACAACCTGACTGACTGGAGGAGACTAGACATGACCACAGTCCTTTACAGATACAACCTGACTGACTGGAGGAGACTAGACATGACCACAGTCCTTTACAGATACAACCTGACTGGAGGAGACTAGACATGACCACAGTCCTTTACAGATACAACCTGACTGACTGGAGGAGACTAGACATGACCACAGTCCTTTACAGATACAACCTGACTGGAGGAGACTAGACATGACCACAGTCCTTTACAGATACAACCTGACTGACTGGAGGAGACTAGACATGACCACAGTCCTTTACAGATACAACCTGACTGACTGGAGGAGACTAGACATGACCACAGTCCTTTACAGATACAACCTGACTGACTGGAGGAGACTAGACATGACCACAGTCCTTTACAGATACAACCTGACTGACTGGAGGAGACTAGACATGACCACAGTCCTTTACAGATACAACCTGACTGACTGGAGGAGACTAGACATGACCACAGTCCTTTACAGATACAACCTGACTGACTGGAGGAGACTAGACATGACCACAGTCCTTTACAGATACAACCTGACTGGAGGAGACTAGACATGACCACAGTCCTTTACAGATACAACCTGACTGACTGGAGGAGACTAGACATGACCACAGTCCTTTACAGATACAACCTGACTGGAGGAGACTAGACATGACCACAGTCCTTTACAGATACAACCTGACTGGAGGAGACTAGACATGACACAGTCCTTTACAGATACAACCTGACTGACTGGAGGAGACTAGACATGACCACAGTCCTTTACAGATACAACCTGACTGACTGGAGGAGACTAGACATGACCACAGTCCTTTACAGATACAACCTGACTGGAGGAGACTAGACATGACCACAGTCCTTTACAGATACAACCTGACTGACTGGAGGAGACTAGACATGACCACAGTCCTTTACAGATACAACCTGACTGGAGGAGACTAGACATGACCACAGTCCTTTACAGATACAACCTGACTGACTGGAGGAGACTAGACATGACCACAGTCCTTTACAGATACAACCTGACTGGAGGAGACTAGACATGACCACAGTCCTTTACAGATACAACCTGACTGACCGGAGGAGACTAGACATGACCACAGTCCTTTACAGATACAACCTGACTGGAGGAGACTAGACATGACCACAGTCCTTTACAGATACAACCTGACTGACTGGAGGAGACTAGACATGACCACAGTCCTTTACAGATACAACCTGACTGACTGGAGGAGACTAGACATGACCACAGTCCTTTACAGATACAACCTGACTGACTGGAGGAGACTAGACATGACCACAGTCCTTTACAGATACAACCTGACTGGAGGAGACTAGACATGACCACAGTCCTTTACAGATACAACCTGACTGACTGGAGGAGACTAGACATGACCACAGTCCTTTACAGATACAACCTGCCTGGAGGAGACTAGACATGACCACAGTCCTTTACAGATACAACCTGACTGGAGGAGACTAGACATGACCACAGTCCTTTACAGATACAACCTGACTGACTGGAGGAGACTAGACATGACCACAGTCCTTTACAGATACAACCTGACTGGAGGAGACTAGACATGACCACAGTCCTTTACAGATACAACCTGACTGGAGGAGACTAGACATGACCACAGTCCTTTACAGATACAACCTGACTGACTGGAGGAGACTAGACATGACCACAGTCCTTTACAGATACAACCTGACTGGAGGAGACTAGACATGACCACAGTCCTTTACAGATACAACCTGACTGGAGGAGACTAGACATGACCACAGTCCTTTACAGATACAACCTGACTGACTGGAGGAGACTAGACATGACCACAGTCCTTTACAGATACAACCTGACTGACTGGAGGAGACTAGACATGACCACAGTCCTTTACAGATACAACCTGACTGACTGGAGGAGACTAGACATGACCACAGTCCTTTACAGATACAACCTGACTGACTGGAGGAGACTAGACATGACCACAGTCCTTTACAGATACAACCTGACTGACTGGAGGAGACTAGACATGACCACAGTCCTTTACAGATACAACCTGACTGGAGGAGACTAGACATGACCACAGTCCTTTACAGATACAACCTGACTGGAGGAGACTAGACATGACCACAGTCCTTTACAGATACAACCTGACTGGAGGAGACTAGACATGACCACAGTCCTTTACAGATACAACCTGACTGGAGGAGACTAGACATGACCACAGTCCTTTACAGATACAACCTGACTGGAGGAGACTAGACATGACCACAGTCCTTTACAGATACAACCTGACTGGAGGAGACTAGACATGACCACAGTCCTTTACAGATACAACCTGACTGACTGGAGGAGACTAGACATGACCACAGTCCTTTACAGATACAACCTGACTGACTGGAGGAGACTAGACATGACCACAGTCCTTTACAGATACAACCTGACTGGAGGAGACTAGACATGACCACAGTCCTTTACAGATACAACCTGACTGACTGGAGGAGACTAGACATGACCACAGTCCTTTACAGATACAACCTGACTGACTGGAGGAGACTAGACATCACCACAGTCCTTTACAGATACAACCTGACTGGAGGAGACTAGACATGACCACAGTCCTTTACAGATACAATGACAACCTGACTGGACTGGGAGACTAGACATGACCACAGTCCTTTACAGATACAACCTGACTGGAGGAGACTAGACATGACCACAGTCCTTTACAGATACAACCTGACTGGAGGAGACTAGACATGACCACAGTCCTTTACAGATACAACCTGACTGGAGGAGACTAGACATGACCACAGTCCTTTACAGATACAACCTGACTGACTGGAGGAGACTAGACATGACCACAGTCCTTTACAGATACAACCTGACTGACTGGAGGAGACTAGACATGACCACAGTCCTTTACAGATACAACCTGACTGACTGGAGGAGACTAGACATGACCACAGTCCTTTACAGATACAACCTGACTGGAGGAGACTAGACATGACCACAGTCCTTTACAGATACAACCTGACTGGAGGAGACTAGACATGACCACAGTCCTTTACAGATACAACCTGACTGGAGGAGACTAGACATGACCACAGTCCTTTACAGATACAACCTGACTGGAGGAGACTAGACATGACCACAGTCCTTTACAGATACAACCTGACTGACTGGAGGAGACTAGACATGACCACAGTCCTTTACAGATACAACCTGACTGGAGGAGACTAGACATGACCACAGTCCTTTACAGATACAACCTGACTGACTGGAGGAGACTAGACATGACCACAGTCCTTTACAGATACAACCTGACTGGAGGAGACTAGACATGACCACAGTCCTTTACAGATACAACCTGACTGGAGGAGACTAGACATGACCACAGTCCTTTACAGATACAACCTGACTGACTGGAGGAGACTAGACATGACCACAGTCCTTTACAGTTACAACCTGACTGACTGGAGGAGACTAGACATGACCACAGTCCTTTACAGATACAACCTGACTGACTGGAGGAGACTAGACATGACCACAGTCCTTTACAGATACAACCTGACTGACTGGAGGAGACTAGACATGACCACAGTCCTTTACAGATACAACCTGACTGACTGGAGGAGACTAGACATGACCACAGTCCTTTACAGATACAACCTGACTGGAGGAGACTAGACATGACCACAGTCCTTTACAGATACAACCTGACTGGAGGAGACTAGACATGACCACAGTCCTTTACAGATACAACCTGACTGGAGGAGACTAGACATGACCACAGTCCTTTACAGATACAACCTGACTGGAGGAGACTAGACATGACCACAGTCCTTTACAGATACAACCTGACTGGAGGAGACTAGACATGACCACAGTCCTTTACAGATACAACCTGACTGACTGGAGGAGACTAGACATGACCACAGTCCTTTACAGATACAACCTGACTGGAGGAGACTAGACATGACCACAGTCCTTTACAGATACAACCTGACTGACTGGAGGAGACTAGACATGACCACAGTCCTTTACAGATACAACCTGACTGACTGGAGGAGACTAGACATGACCACAGTCCTTTACAGATACAACCTGACTGGAGGAGACTAGACATGACCACAGTCCTTTACAGATACAACCTGACTGACTGGAGGAGACTAGACATGACCACAGTCCTTTACAGATACAACCTGACTGACTGGAGGAGACTAGACATCACCACAGTCCTTTACAGATACAACCTGACTGGAGGAGACTAGACATGACCACAGTCCTTTACAGATACAACCTGACTGGAGGAGACTAGACATGACCACAGTCCTTTACAGATACAACCTGACTGGAGGAGACTAGACATGACCACAGTCCTTTACAGATACAACCTGACTGGAGGAGACTAGACATGACCACAGTCCTTTACAGATACAACCTGACTGGAGGAGACTAGACATGACCACAGTCCTTTACAGTTACAACCTGACTGACTGGAGGAGACTAGACATGACCACAGTCCTTTACAGATACAACCTGACTGACTGGAGGAGACTAGACATGCCCACAGTCCTTTACAGATACAACCTGACTGACTGGAGGAGACTAGACATGACCACAGTCCTTTACAGATACAACCTGACTGGAGGAGACTAGACATGACCACAGTCCTTTACAGATACAACCTGACTGGAGGAGACTAGACATGACCACAGTCCTTTACAGATACAACCTGACTGACTGGAGGAGACTAGACATGACCACAGTCCTTTACAGATACAACCTGACTGGAGGAGACTAGACATGACCACAGTCCTTTACAGATACAACCTGACTGGAGGAGACTAGACATGACCACAGTCCTTTACAGTTACAACCTGACTGACTGGAGGAGACTAGACATGACCACAGTCCTTTACAGATACAACCTGACTGACTGGAGGAGACTAGACATGACCACAGTCCTTTACAGATACAACCTGACTGACTGGAGGAGACTAGACATGACCACAGTCCTTTACAGATACAACCTGACTGGAGGAGACTAGACATGACCACAGTCCTTTACAGATACAACCTGACTGGAGGAGACTAGACATGACCACAGTCCTTTACAGATACAACCTGACTGACTGGAGGAGACTAGACATGACCACGGTCCTTTACAGATACAACCTGACTGGAGGAGACTAGACATGACCACAGTCCTTTACAGATACAACCTGACTGACTGGAGGAGACTAGACATGACCACAGTCCTTTACAGATACAACCTGACTGGAGGAGACTAGACATGACCACAGTCCTTTACAGATACAACCTGACTGGAGGAGACTAGACATGACCACAGTCCTTTACAGATACAACCTGACTGGAGGAGACTAGACATGATCACAGTCCTTTACAGATACAACCTGACTGACTGGAGGAGACTAGACATGACCACAGTCCTTTACAGATACAACCTGACTGACTGGAGGAGACTAGACATGACCACAGTCCTTTACAGTTACAACCTGACTGACTGGAGGAGACTAGACATGACCACAGTCCTTTACAGATACAACCTGACTGGAGGAGACTAGACATGACCACAGTCCTTTACAGATACAACCTGACTGACTGGAGGAGACTAGACATGACCACAGTCCTTTACAGATACAACCTGACTGACTGGAGGAGACTAGACATGACCACAGTCCTTTACAGATACAACCTGACTGACTGGAGGAGACTAGACATGACCACAGTCCTTTACAGTTACAACCTGACTGACTGGAGGAGACTAGACATGACCACAGTCCTTTACAGATACAACCTGACTGACTGGAGGAGACTAGACATGACCACAGTCCTTTACAGATACAACCTGACTGACTGGAGGAGACTAGACATGACCACAGTCCTTTACAGATACAACCTGACTGACTGGAGGAGACTAGACATGACCACAGTCCTTTACAGATACAACCTGACTGGAGGAGACTAGACATGACCACAGTCCTTTACAGATACAACCTGACTGACTGGAGGAGACTAGACATGACCACAGTCCTTTACAGATACAACCTGACTGACTGGAGGAGACTAGACATGACCACAGTCCTTTACAGATACAACCTGACTGACTGGAGGAGACTAGACATGACCACAGTCCTTTACAGTTACAACCTGACTGACTGGAGGAGACTAGACATGACCACAGTCCTTTACAGATACAACCTGACTGACTGGAGGAGACTAGACATGACCACAGTCCTTTACAGATACAACCTGACTGACTGGAGGAGACTAGACATGACCACAGTCCTTTACAGATACAACCTGACTGACTGGAGGAGACTAGACATGACCACAGTCCTTTACAGATACAACCTGACTGACTGGAGGAGACTAGACATGACCACAGTCCTTTACAGATACAACCTGACTGACTGGAGGAGACTAGACATGACCACAGTCCTTTACAGATACAACCTGACTGACTGGAGGAGACTAGACATGACCACAGTCCTTTACAGATACAACCTGACTGACTGGAGGAGACTAGACATGACCACAGTCCTTTACAGATACAACCTGACTGACTGGAGGAGACTAGACATGACCACAGTCCTTTACAGATACAACCTGACTGACTGGAGGAGACTAGACATGACCACAGTCCTTTACAGATACAACCTGACTGACTGGAGGAGACTAGACATGACCACAGTCCTTTACAGATACAACCTGACTGGAGGAGACTAGACATGACCACAGTCCTTTACAGATACAACCTGACTGACTGGAGGAGACTAGACATGACCACAGTCCTTTACAGATACAACCTGACTGGAGGAGACTAGACATGACCACAGTCCTTTACAGATACAACCTGACTGGAGGAGACTAGACATGACCACAGTCCTTTACAGATACAACCTGACTGGAGGAGACTAGACATGACCACAGTCCTTTACAGATACAACCTGACTGGAGGAGACTAGACATGACCACAGTCCTTTACAGATACAACCTGACTGACTGGAGGAGACTAGACATGACCACAGTCCTTTACAGATACAACCTGACTGGAGGAGACTAGACATGACCACAGTCCTTTACAGATACAACCTGACTGACTGGAGGAGACTAGACATGACCACAGTCCTTTACAGATACAACCTGACTGACTGGAGGAAACTAGACATGACTACTTTATGTCTCTAATCTGATAGTGGTAGTAGTGGTGGTAGATGTCTAGTCTCCTTTATGACTCTAATCTGGTCGTGGTAGATGTCTAGTCTCCATTATGGATCTAATCTGGTAGTGGTTGATGTCTCCTCTCCCTTATGGCTCTAATCGGATGGTGGTAGATGTCTAGTCTCCTTTATGGCAATAATCTGATAGTGGTAGTGGGGTGGTAGATGTCTAGTCTCCTTTATGGCTCTAATCTGGTAGTGGTAGTGGGGTGGTAGATGTCTAGTCTCCTTTATGGCTCTAATCTGGTAGTGGTAGTGGGGTGGTAGATGTCTAGTCTCCTTTATGGCTCTAATCTGATAGTGGTAGTGGGGTGGTAGATGTCTAGTCTCCATTATGGCTCTAATCTGATAGTGGTAGTGGGGTGGTAGATGTCTAGTCTCCTTTATGGCTCTAATCTGATAGTGGTAGTAGTGGTGGTAGATGTCTAGTCTCCTTTATGGCTCTAATCTGATAGTGGTAGTCTAGTTTGTTAATACCTCATCCCTTACACATAGGGTTAAGACCACACCCCTAACACATAAGGTTAAGACCTCATCCCTAACACATACAGTTAATATATCAGCCCTAACACATAGGGTTAAGACCTCATCCCTAACACATATGGTTAAGACCTCATCCCTAACACATACGGTCAAGACCTCATCCCTAACACATAGGGTTAAGACCTCATCCCTATCACATAGGGTTAAGACCTCATCCCTAACACATAGGGTTAAGACCTCATCCCTAACACATAGGGTGAAGACCTCATCCCTAACACATAGGGTGAAGACCTCATCCCTAACACATAGGGTTAAGACCTCATCCCTAACACATAGGGTTAAGACCTCATCCTTAACACATAGGGTTAAGACCTCATCCCTAACACATACGGTCAAGACCTCATCCCTAACACATACGGTCAAGACCTCATCCCTAACACATAGGGTTAATATATCATCCCTAACACATAGGGTTAAGACCTCATCCCTAACACATAGGGTTAAGACCTCATCCCTAACACATAGGGTTAAGACCTCATCCTTAACACATAGGGTTAAGACCTCATCCCTAACACATACGGTCAAGACATCATCCCTAACACATAGGGTTAAGACGTTCATCCCTTCGTCCCACTGTTAAGAGGAGCCGTAGCCTATAGCACTTCTCCATCCTGCTACCAGAGTCACAGTCACTTGAGCAGTTAATTAGCTAGATGTAATTGTTGTCTCTGTCCAGAAAGGATATTTTTCCTGCTTAGTCATTTAATGGGACTTTAAGTCCACAGTACTCATTATGTTCTGAAGCGGGACATTATTCCCACGCTTTAATCAATAAGGCCAGCGTCCCAAATGGCGCCCTATTCCCTATATATATATATATAGTGCACTACATTTAACCAGAGCATCGGGTGCTATATAGGACATAGTTAATGTCTTTACCACAGGAGGCTGGTGGCACCTTAATTGGGGAGGACGGGCTCGTGCTAATGGCTGTTAAATGAGTGAAATTGTAGCGAACATGTTATCAATGTGTTTTCAATGCCATTTCCGTTCACGTCGTTCCAGCCATTATTATGAGCTGTCCTCCCCTCAGCAGCCTCCTCTGGTCTTTACAACGAGGAGAGGAATGGGATTATGTCACTATGGCTGGTTCCCAGAAACTCTTACTGGTTGAAATGCAGACACATTATTTTCTGAGATGTCCTTGTGTGCGTATGTGCTCTAGTGTGTGAATGTGTGGTCTCCAGGTGTGCAGCCATAATGTGAGCACGTGTTTCCTTGTGTCTGTCGTCTCTAGGATGGTCTCCATAATGTGTGTGGTCTCTAGGATGGTCTCCATAATGTGTGTTGTCTCTAGGATGGTTTCCATAATGTATGTGGTCTCTAGGATGGTCTCCATAATGTGTGTGGTCTCTAGGACAGTCTCTATAATTTGTGTAGTCTCTAGGATGGTCTTCATAATGTTAGTGGTCTCTAGGCCGGTCTCCATAATGTGTGTGGTCTCTAGTACGGTCTCTTTAATGTGTGTGGTCTCTAGGATGGTCTCCATAATGTTTGTGGTCTCTAGGAAGGTCTCCCTAATGAGTGTGGTCTCTAGGAAGGACTCCCTAATGTGTGTGGTCTCTAGGATGGTCTCCATAATGTGTGTGGTCTCTAGGACGGTCTCTATAATGTGTGTGGTCTCTAGGATGGTCTCCATAATGTGTGTGGTCTCTAGGATGGTCTCCATAATGTGTGTGGTCTCTAGGATGGTCTCCATAATGTGTGTGGTCTCTAGTATGGTCTCCATAATTTGTGTTGTCTCCAGGTGTGCAGCCATAATGTGAGCACGTGTTTCCTTGTGTCTGTCGTCTCTAGGATGGTCTCCATAATGTGTGTTGTCTCTAGGATGGTCTCCATAATGTATGTGGTCTCTAGGAAGGTCTCCATAATGTATGTGGTCTCTAGGAAGGTCTCCATAATGTATGTGGTCTCTAGGAAGGTCTCCATAATGTGTGTTGTCTCGAGAATGGTCTCTATGAAGTGTGTTGTCTCTAGGATGGTCTCCATAATGTGTGTTGTCTCTAGGATGGTCTCCATAATGTGTGTGGTCTCTAGGACAGTCTCTATAATGTGTGTGGTCTCTAGGATGGTCTCCATAATGTGTGTTGTCTCTAGGATGGTCTCCATAATGTGTGTTGTCTCTAGGATGGTCTCCATAATGTGTGTGGTCTCTAGGACAGTCTCCATAATGTGTGTGGTCTCTAGGAAGGTCTCCATAATGTGTGTGGTCTCTAGGATGGTCTCCATAATGTGTGTGGTCTCTAGGATGATCTCCATAATGTGTGTGGTCTCTAGGACAGTCTCTATAATGTGTGTGGTCTCTAGGATGGTCCCCATAATGTGTGTGGTCTCTAGAACAGTCTCCATAATGATACAACCCTCTTTGTCTCCTCTACTCTATAATGTGTGTGGTCTCTAGGATGGTCTCCATAATGTGTGTTGTCTCTAGGATGGTCTCCATAATGTATGTGGTCTCTAGGAAGGTCTCCATAATGTGTGTGGTCTCTAGGATGGTCCCTATAATGTGTGTTGTCTCGAGAATGGTCTCTATGAAGTGTGTTGTCTCTAGGATGGTCTCCATAATGTGTGTTGTCTCTAGGACAGTCTCCATAATGTGTATGGTCTCTAGGACAGTCTCTGTAATGTGTGTGGTCTCTAGGACAGTCTCTGTAATGTGTGTGGTCTCTAGGATGGTCTCCATAATGTGTGTTGTCTCTAGGATGGTCTCCATAATGTGTGTGGTCTCTAGGACAGTCTCCATAATGTGTATGGTCTCTAGGACAGTCTCTGTAATGTGTGTGGTCTCTAGGACAGTCTCTGTAATGTGT
>NW_025746779.1:75000-88313 GCF_021184085.1 Oncorhynchus gorbuscha
CCATTCCATTACCAGGCCCAAGGAGAACGGGTCTTTACTCCATTCCATTACCAGGCCCAAGGAGAACGGGGCTTTACTCCATTCCATTACCAGGCCCAAGGAGAACGGGGCTTTACTCCATTCCATTACCAGGTACAAGGAGAACGGGGCTTTACTCCATTCCATTACCAGGCCCAAGGAGAACGGGGCTTTACTCCATTCCATTACCAGGCCCAAGGAGAACGGGGCTTTACTCCATTCCATTACCAGGCCCAAGGAGAACGGGGCTTTACTCCATTCCATTACCAGGCCCAAGGAGAACGGGGCTTTACTCCATTCCATTACCAGGCCCAAGGAGAAAGGGGATTTACTCCATTCCATTACCAGGCCCAAGGAGAATGGGGCTTTACTCCATTCCATTACCAGGCCCAAGGAGAACGGGGCTTTACTCCATTCCATTACCAGGCCCAAGGAGAAAGGGGCTTTACTCCATTCCATTACCAGGCCCAAGGAGAACGGGGCTTTACTCCATTCCATTACCAGGTACAAGGAGAACGGGGCTTTACTCCATTCCATTACCAGGCCCAAGGAGAACGGGGCTTTACTCCATTCCATTACCAGGCCCAAGGAGAACGGGGCTTTACTCCATTCCATTACCAGGCCCAAGGAGAACGGGGCTTTACTCCATTCCATTACCAGGCCCAAGGAGAAAGGGGATTTACTCCATTCCATTACCAGGCCCAAGGAGAACGGGGCTTTACTCCATTCCATTACCAGGCCCAAGGAGAACGGGGCTTTACTCCATTCCATTACCAGGCCCAAGGAGAAAGGGGCTTTACTCCATTCCATTACCAGGCCCAAGGAGAACGGGGCTTTACTCCATTCCATTACCAGGTACAAGGAGAACGGGGCTTTACTCCATTCCATTACCAGGCCCAAGGAGAACGGGGCTTTACTCCATTCCATTACCAGGCCCAAGGAGAACGGGGCTTTACTCCATTCCATTACCAGGCCCAAAGGAGAACGGGGCTTTACTCCATTCCATTACCAGGCCCAAGGAGAACGGGGCTTTACTCCATTCCATTACCAGGCCCAAGGAGAACGGGGCTTTACTCCATTCCATTACCAGGCCCAAGGAGAAAGGGGCTTTACTCCATTCCATTACCAGGCCCAAGGAGAACGGGGCTTTACTCCATTCCATTACCAGGCCCAAGGAGAACGGGGCTTTACTCCATTCCATTACCAGGCCCAAGGAGAAAGGGGCTTTACTCCATTCCATTACCAGGCCCAAGGAGAACGGGGCTTTACTCCATTCCATTACCAGGCCCAAGGAGAACGGGGCTTTACTCCATTCCATTACCAGGCCCAAGGAGAACGGGGCTTTACTCCATTCCATTACCAGGCCCAAGGAGAAAGGGGCTTTACTCCATTCCATTACCAGGCCCAAGGAGAAAGGGGCTTTACTCCATTCCATTACCAGGTACAAGGAGAAAGGGGCTTTACTCCATTCCATTACCAGGCCCAAGGAGAAAGGGGCTTTACTCCATTCCATTACCAGGCCCAAGGAGAAAGGGGCTTTACTCCATTCCATTACCAGGCCCAAGGAGAAAGGGGCTTTACTCCATTCCATTACCAGGCCCAAGGAGAAAGGGGCTTTACTCCATTCCATTACCAGGCCCAAGGAGAACGGGGCTTTACTCCATTCCATTACCAGGCCCAAGGAGAACGGGGCTTTACTCCATTCCATTACCAGGCCCAAGGAGAACGGGGCTTTACTCCATTCCATTACCAGGCCCAAGGAGAACGTGGCTTTACTCCATTCCATTACCAGGCCCAAGGAGAACGGGGCTTTACTCCATTCCATTACCAGGCCCAAGGAGAACGGGGCTTTACTCCATTCCATTACCAGGCCCAAGGAGAACGGGGCTTTACTCCATTCCATTACCAGGCCCAAGGAGAACGGGGCTTTACTCCATTCCATTACCAGGCCCAAGGAGAACGGGGCTTTACTCCATTCCATTACCAGGCCCAAGGAGAACGGGGCTTTACTCCATTCCATTACCAGGCCCAAGGAGAACGGGGCTTTACTCCATTCCATTACCAGGCCCAAGGAGAACGGGGCTTTACTCCATTCCATTACCAGGCCCAAGGAGAACGGGGCTTTACTCTAGGATGTACTAACCGCTAGTCATTTGTATTCAGATCTCTATTGTGTTTGTTGTTATTCTTCATGTTGAATAACTGGGAATAGTCTGATTTGACAAGTCTGCCAGTTGTGTTTGTTGTTATTCTTCATGTTGAATAACTGGGAATAGTCTGATTTGACAAGTCTGCCAGTTGTGTTTGTTGTTATTCTTCATGTTGAATAACTGGGAATAGTCTGATTTGACAAGTCTGCCAGTTGTGTTTGTTGTTATTCTTCATGTTGAATAACTGGGAATAGTCTGATTTGACAAGTCTGCCAGTTGTGTTTGTTGTTATTCTTCATGTTGAATAACTGGGAATAGTCTGATTTGACAAGTCTGCCAGTTGTGTTTGTTGTTATTCTTCATGTTGAATAACTGGGAATAGTCTGATTTGACAAGTCTGCCAGTTGTGTTTGTTGTTATTCTTCATGTTGAATAACTGGGAATAGTCTGATTTGACAAGTCTGCCAGTTGTGTTTGTTGTTATTCTTCATGTTGAATAACTGGGAATAGTCTGATTTGACAAGTCTGCCAGTTGTGTTTGTTGTTATTCTTCATGTTGAATAACTGGGAATAGTCTGATTTGACAAGTCTGCCAGTTGTGTTTGTTGTTATTCTTCATGTTGAATAACTGGGAATAGTCTGATTTGACAAGTCTGCCAGTTGTGTTTGTTGTTATTCTTCATGTTGAATAACTGGGAATAGTCTGATTTGACAAGTCTGCCAGTTGTGTTTGTTGTTATTCTTCATGTTGAATAACTGGGAATAGTCTGATTTGACAAGTCTGCCAGTTGTGTTTGTTGTTATTCTTCATGTTGAATAACTGGGAATAGTCTGATTTGACAAGTCTGCCAGTTGTGTTTGTTGTTATTCTTCATGTTGAATAACTGGGAATAGTCTGATTTGACAAGTCTGCCAGTTGTGTTTGTTGTTATTCTTCATGTTGAATAACTGGGAATAGTCTGATTTGACAAGTCTGCCAGTTGTGTTTGTTGTTATTCTTCATGTTGAATAACTGGGAATAGTCTGATTTGACAAGTCTGCCAGTTGTGTTTGTTGTTATTCTTCATGTTGAATAACTGGGAATAGTCTGATTTGACAAGTCTGCCAGTTGTGTTTGTTGTTATTCTTCATGTTGAATAACTGGGAATAGTCTGATTTGACAAGTCTGCCAGTTGTGTTTGTTGTTATTCTTCATGTTGAATAACTGGGAATAGTCTGATTTGACAAGTCTGCCAGTTGTGTTTGTTGTTATTCTTCATGTTGAATAACTGGGAATAGTCTGATTTGACAAGTCTGCCAGTTGTGTTTGTTGTTATTCTTCATGTTGAATAACTGGGAATAGTCTGATTTGACAAGTCTGCCAGTTGTGTTTGTTGTTATTCTTCATGTTGAATAACTGGGAATAGTCTGATTTGACAAGTCTGCCAGTTGTGTTTGTTGTTATTCTTCATGTTGAATAACTGGGAATAGTCTGATTTGACAAGTCTGCCAGTTGTGTTTGTTGTTATTCTTCATGTTGAATAACTGGGAATAGTCTGATTTGACAAGTCTGCCAGTTGTGTTTGTTGTTATTCTTCATGTTGAATAACTGGGAATAGTCTGATTTGACAAGTCTGCCAGTTGTGTTTGTTGTTATTCTTCATGTTGAATAACTGGGAATAGTCTGATTTGACAAGTCTGCCAGTTGTGTTTGTTGTTATTCTTCATGTTGAATAACTGGGAATAGTCTGATTTGACAAGTCTGCCAGTTGTGTTTGTTGTTATTCTTCATGTTGAATAACTGGGAATAGTCTGATTTGACAAGTCTGCCAGTTGTGTTTGCAGTTACTTCTTTAATACCATTTTCCCTCAGGGAACTGTTCTGTTGTTTAGATGTTGGATGTTGACAAGGTCGGGTGACCTGTTAGTGACCTGTTTTTGGTGTGTGTGTTTCTGTGTGTGTGTGTTTCTGTGTGTGTGTGTTTCTGTGTGTGTGTGTGTTTCTGTGTGTGTGTGTTTCTGTGTGTGTGTGTTTCTGTGTGTGTGTTTCTGTGTGTGTGTGTTTCTGTGTGTGTGTGTGTGTGTTTCTGTGTGTGTGTGTTTCTGTGTGTGTGTGTTTCTGTGTGTGTGTGTGTGTTTCTGTGTGTGTGTGTGTGTTTCTGTGTGTGTGTGTTTCTGTGTGTGTGTGCCTCCAGCGGAGTGTGGCGGTAGGTTCAAAGGTGAGTCTACAGGCCGCATCCTGTCTCCTGGATATCCCTTTCCTTACGACAACAACCTGCGCTGTACCTGGACCATCACTGTCAACTCTGGCAACATCGTCAGGTAGCTACTTCAAATATAGAATTGGAATCGGATATTAACTTTTTTTTACCACAAAATGAATAGGCAAAATGGGGTACCCTTGTCTGGTACCATACAGAACCATTTATATATTAATGTATTACAAAACAGTCCTGCTGTTGTTTCAGATAACATCTTGGTTAACATCTTGGTTAACATCTTGGTTAACATCTTGGTTAACATCTTGGTTCACATATTGGTTAACATCTTGGTTAACATCTTGGTAAACATCTTGGTTAACATCTTGGTTAACATTTTGGTTAACATCTTGGTAAACATCTTGGTTAACATCTTGGTTAACATCTTGGTTCACATCTTGGTTAACATTTTGGTTAACATCTTGGTAAACATCTTGGTTAACATCTTGGTTAACATCTTGGTTAACATCTTGGTTCACATCTTGGTTAACATCTTGTCAAATATTTACTTACTTTTATCATTAAATTATGATTCATAATGCACAGTTTGGTAATTGGCTTTTGGCGGTATGTACTGTATGCATCAGAGTTCCCTTAGCTGGTAATTGGCTTTGGAGGTATGTAGGCATCAAGACTTCTCCAGGTCCTGCAGCTCCTCAGCTCATTGCTCCTGGTAATATCCCACCGTAGAAACACTCAGACAGTTATTTTATAAAGACTTCTCCAGGTCCTGCAGCTCCTCAGCTCGTTGCTCCTGGTAATATCCCACCGTAGAAACACTCAGACAGTTATTTTATAAAGACTTCTCCAGGTCCTGCAGCTCCTCAGCTAGTTGCTCCTGGTAATATCCCACCGTAGAAACACTCAGACAGTTATTTTATAAAGACTTCTCCAGGTCCTGCAGCTCCTCAGCTCGCTCGTTGCTCCTGGTAATATCCCACCGTAGAAACACTCAGACAGTTATTTTATAAAGACTTCTCCAGGTCCTGCAGCTCCTCAGCTCGTTGCTCCTGGTAATATCCCACCGTAGAAACACTCAGTTATTTTATAAAGACTTCTCCAGGTCCTGCAGCTCCTCAGCTCGTTGCTCCTGGTAATATCCCACCGTAGAAACACTCAGACAGTTATTTTATAAAGACTTCTCCAGGTCCTGCAGCTCCTCAGCTAGTTGCTCCTGGTAATATCCCACCGTAGAAACACTCAGACAGTTATTTTATAAAGACTTCTCCAGGTCCTGCAGCTCCTCAGCTCGTTGCTCCTGGTAATATCCCACCGTAGAAACACTCAGACAGTTATTTTATAAATACTTCTCCAGGTCCTGCAGCTCCTCAGCTCGTTGCTCCTGGTAGTATCCCACCGTAGAAACACTCAGACAGTTATTTTATAAAGACTTCTCCAGGTCCTGCAGCTCCTCAGCTCGTTGCTCCTGGTAATATCCCACCGTAGAAACACTCAGACAGTTATTTTATAAAGACTTCTCCAGGTCCTGAAGCTCCTCAGCTCGTTGCTCCTGGTAATATCCCACCGTAGAAACACTCAGTTATTTTATAAAGACTTCTCCAGGTCCTGCAGCTCCTCAGCTCGTTGCTCCTGGTAATATCCCACCGTAGAAACACTCAGTTATTTTATAGACTTCTCCAGGTCCTGCAGCTCCTCAGCTCGTTGCTCCTAGTAATATCCCACCGTAGAAACACTCAGTTATTTTATAAATACTTCTCCAGGTCCTGCAGCTCCTCAGCTCGTTGCTCCTGGTAATATCCCAGCGTAGAAACACTCAGACAGTTCTTTCATAAACACTTCTCCAGGTCCTGCAGCTCCTCAGCTCGTTGCTCCTGGTAATATCCCACCGTAGAAACACTCAGACAGTTATTTTATAAAGACTTCTCCAGGTCCTGCAGCTCCTCAGCTCGTTGCTCCTGGTAATATCCCACCGTAGAAACACTCGGACAGTTATTTTATAAAGACTTCTCCAGGTCCTGCAGCTCCTCAGCTCGTTGCTCCTGGTAATATCCCACCGTAGAAACACTCAGACAGTTATTTTATAAAAACTTCCTCATTTGCCGTTGAAACCAACATTTCTTTCGTGTTCTATTGGTTTTTATATAAACGTTTTTTTTTCTTCAATTGTCCAGAAAGTCAAAGGCACAAAATTCTTCAGTCATATTAGCAACCCGTCTTAGTTAATGCATCTTTAGGTTCCCCGCCTCTTTCTAACTTTCTAACTGAGATCTCTGTCACATTTGAAACCGTTCGCATCAGGATATGGTGTTTTCCCCACGAATTGCATTTTGGGAAAATGTTTGAAAGTGATGTTTTATTGGGCAGCTTTCATGACAGGAAGTAACACGTTCTATGAAGATGAATTACCATAATCTAAATATGATTTCTGTCATTCTGAGCACCGTGCGGTGGACACCCTAATGGGTTACGCAAACCGAATGGTTATGGGTCAGATCATTTACTAAAAATGGGCGTTAAATTAAACTATTCCTAGTCATCTTGTCCGGCGGCACATTTTGCATAACGAAAACCCTGGTACTCATCTACCTTTTTTTTTTACCATAAAATTAAAATGAAGAAAAAAAAATGGGGTTCATCCTTCTCCGGTATCTCACATATCAATGTGTTACAAAACATAGCCTTATTGTTAATGCTTTACTCAGAACCATGTCATTAAAGATTCAGAATGCACAGTTGGTGACTGCCTGTAGAGGTACTGTAGTTTCTCTAATCATTTCGGTCGCTGCCTGACTGTGGAGTTGGTTCGTCTAATCAGATCCTTCACAACTAGCCCTCCAGTTCCTGGCACCAGTCGAAGGGAAGGTGTGAATAGTTTTCAGATGGTTTGTCCTGCCAGACACTTGGTGATAAGAGTAAACAGAAAATGCATACAACCTCAAGCGAATACAGATAGAATATGAATATTTTATGATTTGAAATTGGTGTTGTCTTGGCCAAAATCTTTTTTTAATTTTTTAAATCCGATTTATTAAATCCCATCCTCCCTAAGCCTCCAGTTCCTGGCGTTCGACACAGAGGCATCTCACGACATCCTGGAGGTTTGGGACGGACCAGCAGAAAATGAGATGTCTCTGAGGGAGGTGTCTGGCTCCCTGCTCCCCGAGGGGATACACAGCACCCTCAACGTCGTCACCATTCAGTTCCAGACTGACTTCTACATCACCAAGTCTGGCTTCGCCATCGACTTCTCAAGTGAGTGTTTCCAGAAGAATAACTTTCAGTTTCTAGAGTGACAAGAAAGAAGAGCATTTATTGATTCTGTTTACTTTCAACTCTGTACTATTTGGTCTCATATGAACTGGGAAGCTAACGGGTCTCATATGAACTGTGAAGCTAACTGGTCTCATATGAACTGGGAAGCTAACTGGTCTCATATGAACTGGGAAGCTAACGGGTCTCATTTGAACTGGGAAGCTAACAAGTGTCATATGAACTGGGAAGCTAAAGGGTCTCATATGAACTCGGAAGATATCGGGTCTCATATGAACTGTGTTAGCTAACGGGTCTCATATGAACTGGAAAGCTAACAGGTCTCATATGAACTGGGAAGCTAATGGGTCTCATATGAACTGGGAAGCTAATGGGTCTCATATGAACTGGGAAGCTAATGGGTCTCATATGAACTGGGGAGCTAACAGGTCTCATATGAACTGGGAAGCTAATGGGTCTCATATGAACTGGGAAGCTAATGGGTCTCATATGAACTGGGAAGCTAATGGGTCTCATATGAACTGGGAAGCTAAAGGGTCTCATATGAACTGGGAAGCTAATGGGTCTCATATGAACTGGGAAGCTAACAAGTGTCATATGAACTGGGAAGCTAAAGGGTCTCATATGAACTGGGAAGCTAACAGGTCTCATATGAACTGGGAAGCTAAAGGGTCTCATATGAACTGGGAAGCTAACGGGTCTCATATGAACTGGGAAGCTCACGGGTCTCATATGAACTGGGAAGCTAACGGGTCTCATATGAACTGGGAAGCTAACTGGTCTCGTATGTCTGCTGTGTGTCCTTCAGCTGTTGCGTAACGTCATGTCTGCCATGTGTCTCCAGGTTCAGTGGCGACAGCCTGCAGAGATCCAGGCCTGCCTATGAACGGCAGTCGTCACGGAGATGGGAGAGAACCAGATGACACGGTGACCTTCTCCTGTGATCCAGGATATGAGCTGCAGGGAGAGAGCAAGATCACCTGCATCCAAGTGGACAACAGATACTACTGGCAGCCCAGCCCTCCCAGCTGCATTGGTGAGGATATACTACTATACTGATCTATACTATACTATACTATACTATACTATACTATACTATACTATACTATACTATACTATACTATACTATACTATACTATACTATACTACTGGCAGCCCAGCCCTCCCAGCTGCATTGGCGAGGCTTTACTACTGTACTGATCTATACTATACTGATCTATACTATACTATACTATACTATACTGTACTGTGCTGTACTCTACTGTACTGTACTATCCTGTAATTATATATACTATACCGTACTATACTGTACTATACTTCAATATACTGTATTATAGCATACTCTAGTATAATATAACATACTATAATATAATACTATACTATATGCTATACTATACTATACTATACTATACTATACTATACTATACTACTGGCAGACTATCCCACCCAGATGTATTGGTGAGGCTGTATATGAAATATAGCTGGTTTATCAGCCCTCCATCTGTATTGGTGGGGCTGTACATTATACGCTAAAAGGAATATATCTGTGGTTGTTCTGTTTGCATCGTCAGGGGTTTCAAAGACAGGCTCCTAGGAACTGAACGAGGGGTTATTCCGTTTAACACTACAGCGAGAGTTATTCTGTCCTCAGGCTGTAGCAGCGAGCCTCCTAAACGCCAGGTCTTCCTTGTAAAAGAGGTCTTCTGACCTCACTGGGACTTCCTGGCTAAATCAAATAAAACATCTATGATAACAATATATATATATATATATACTAGGAATAGAACTGTGTTTATTCTGCGAAGCTTTCTGCAGTAGTGGGGCATTAAAAGGTCCTTTTTCAACCCCGTTTTGGTGGATATAACAGGGGTCAGTCTGTATTAATGGGGTCGGTCTATATTAATGAAACACTACTGGGGATATAACAGGGGTCAGTCTGTATAACAGGGGTCAGTTAATTTTTTTAATTTTATTTTAACTTTATCTAACCAGGCAAGTCAGTTAAGAACACATTCTTATTTTCAATGACGGCCTGGGAGCAGTGGGTTAACTGCCTGTTCAGGCAGATTTGTACCTTGTCAGCTCGGGGGTTTGAACTCACAACCTTCCGGTTACTAATCCAACGCTCTAACCACTAGGCTACGTTGCCGCCCTGTTATTAAACCCTATTAAACCCTGATAGGGATATTAAACCCTGATAGGGATATTAAACCCTGATAGGGATATTAAACCCTATTAAACCCTGATAGGGATATTAAACCCTATTAAACCCTGATAGGGATGTTAAATTAAACCCTGATAGGGATATTAAACCCTGATAGGGATATTAAACCCTATTAAACCCTGATAGGGATATTAAACCCTGATAGGGATATTAAACCCTGCTAGGGGTATTAAACCCTGCTAGGGATATTAAACCCTATTAAACCCTGATAGGGATGTTAAACCCTGCTAGGGATATTAAACCCTATTAAACCCTGATAGGCATATTAAACCCTATTAAACCCTGATAGGGATATTAAACCCTATTAAACCCTGATAGGGATATTAAACCCTATTAAACCCTGCTAGGGATATTAAACCCTATTAAACCCTGCTAGGGATATTAAACCCTATTAAACCCTGATAGGGATGTTAAACCCTGCTAGGGATATTAAACCCTATTAAACCCTGATAGGGATATTAAACCCTATTAAACCCTGCTACGGATATTAAACCCTATTAAACCCTGATAGGGATGTTAAACCCTGCTAGGGATATTAAACCCTATTAAACCCTGATAGGGATATTTAACCCTATTAAACCCTGCTAGGGATATTAAACCCTATTAAACCCTGATAGGGATATTAAACTCTATTAAACTCTCCTAGGGATATTAAACCCTATTAAACCCTGATAGGGATATTAAACCCTATTAAACCCTGATAGGGATATTAAACCCTATTAAACCCTTATAGGGATATTAAACCCTGCTAGGGATATTAAACCCTGCTAGGGGTATTAAACCCTGATAGGGATATTAAACCCTATTAAACCCTGATAGGGATATTAAACCCTGATAGGGATATTAAACCCTGATAGGGATATTAAACCCTGCTAGGGGTATTAAACCCTGATAGGGATATTAAACCCTATTAAACCCTGATAGGGATATTAAACCCTATTAAACCCTGATAGGGATATTAAACCCTGCTAGGGGTGTTAAACCCTGATAGGGATATTAAACCCTATTAAACCCTGATAGGGATATTAAAACCCTGATAGGGATATTAAACCCTGCTAGGGGTATTAAACCCTGATAGGGATATTAAACCCTATTAAACCCTGATAGGGATATTAAACCCTATTAAACCCTGATAGGGATATTAAACCCTATTAAACCCTGATAGGGATATTAAACCCTATTAAACCCTGATAGGGATATTAAACCCTATTAAACCCTGATAGGGATATTAAACCCTATTAAACCCTGATAGGGATATTAAACCCTGATAGGGATATTAAACCCTATTAAACCCTGATAGGGATATTAAACCCTGATAGGGATATTAAACCCTATTAAACCCTGATAGGGATATTAAACCCTATTAAACCCTGATAGGGATATTAAACCCTGATAGGGTTATTAAACCCTGATAGGGATATTAAACCCTGATAGGGATGTTTCTAGTTGTATTATTCTGTCTGAAAACCACCGGTGTGGTTAAAGAGGTTAACGGCACCGTGACCAGGACATATTAAAACCACTACATTATGTTGTACTGTATATTTTGAACATTGTGTGTGTGTGTGTTTCTGCAGCTCCCTGTGGGGGTAATGTAACAGGATCATCAGGATTCATCCTCTCCCCCAACTTCCCCCTCCCCTACCCGCACAGCAAAGACTGCGATTGGCTGATCGCTGTCCACTCAGACTACGTCATATCACTGGCTTTTATCAGGTAAGGAATGAATGAATGAATGAATCACTGAATGAACGAAGGAATCAATGAATGAACGAATCAATGAATGAATCACTGAATGAATCACTGAATGAACGAAGGAATCAATGAATGAACGAATCAATGAATGAATCACTGAATGAACGAAGGAATCAATGAATGAACGAATCAATGAATGAATCACTGAATGAACGAAGGAATCAATGAATGAACGAATCAATGAATGAATCACTGAATGAACGAAGGAATCAATGAATGAACGAATGAACGAATGAACGAACAAATGAATGAATGATTCCATTCAGGTAATCTTCTGAACTGAAACACACCAGAGAGTCGAACAGCTGAGAGCAGAAGGGTGTCTGCAGTGTGTTAGAGATCACCTGCTGGGGGTTGATGAACTGTGGGAGATTCAACGTGTACAATCATCAGGACATGAAAGTTACCGTTTGACAGGCAATGTTACTGTGGTGTTCCTCTCTACTGGTATCTGAGTCATGATGTTACTGTGGTGTTCCTCTCTACTGGTATCTGAGTCATGATGTTACTGTGGTGTGGTGTTCCTCTCTACTGGTATCTGAGTCATGATGTTACTGTGGTGTGGTGTTCCTCTCTACTGGTATCTGAGTCATGATGTTACTGTGGTGTGGTGTTCCTCTCTACTGGTACCTGAGTCATGATGTTACTGTGGTGTGGTGTTCCTCTCTACTGGTATCTGAGTCATGATGTTACTGTGGTGTGGTGTTCCTCTCTACTGGTATCTGAGTCATGATGTTACTGTGGTGTGGTGTTCCTCTCTACTGGTATCTGAGTCATGATGTTACTGTGGTGTGGTGTTCCTCTCTACTGGTATCTGAGTCATGATGTTACTGTGGTGTGGTGTTCCTCTCTACTGGTATCTGAGTCATGATGTTACTGTGGTGTGGTGTTCCTCTCTACTGGTATCTGAGTCATGATGTTACTGTGGTGTTCCTCTCTACTGGTATCTGAGTCATGATGTTACTGTGGTGTTCCTCTCTACTGGTATCTGAGTCATGATGTTACTGTGGTGTTCCTCTCTACTGGTATCTGAGTCATGATGTTACTGTGGTGTTCCTCTCTACTGGTATCTGAGTCATGATGTTACTGTGGTGTTCCTCTCTACTGGTATCTGAGTCTGGTTCCTCTCTACTGGTATCTGAGTCATGATGTTACTGTGGTGTGGGGTTCCTCTCTACTGGTAACTGAGTCATGATGTTACTGTGGTGTGGTGTTCCTCTCTACTGGTATCTGAGTCTGGTTCCTCTCTACTGGTATCTGAGTCATGATGTTACTGTGGTGTTCCTCTCTACTGGTATCTGAGTCTGGTTCCTCTCTACTGGTATCTGAGTCATGATGTTACTGTGGTGTTCCTCTCTACTGGTATCTGAGTCATGATGTTACTGTGGTGTTCCTCTCTACTGGTATCTGAGTCTGGTTCCTCTCTACTGGTATCTGAGTCATGATGTTACTGTGGTGTGGGGTTCCTCTCTACTGGTACCTGAGTCATGATGTTACTGTGGTGTTCCTCTCTACTGGTATCTGAGTCATGATGTTACTGTGGTGTGGTGTTCCTCTCTACTGGTATCTGAGTCATGATGTTACTGTGGTGTTCCTCTCTACTGGTATCTGAGTCATGATGTTACTGTGGTGTGGTGTTCCTCTCTACTGGTACCTGAGTCATGATGTTACTGTGGTGTGGTGTTCCTCTCTACTGGT
>NW_025746780.1:0-88310 GCF_021184085.1 Oncorhynchus gorbuscha
AATCTCTGTATCAGTATCCACCAATAGGTTTAATCTCTATATCAGTATCATGTCCACCTATAGGTTTAATCTCTGTATCAGTATCATGTCCACCTATAGGTTTAAACTCTGTATCAGTATCCACCTATAGGTTTAATCTCTATATCAGTATCATGTCCACCTATAGGTTTAATCTCTGTATCAGTATCATGTCCACCTATAGGTTTAATCTCTGTATCAGTATCATGTCCACCTATAGGTTTAAACTCTGTATCAGTATCCACCTATAGGTTTCATCTCCGTATCAGTATCCACCTATAGGTTTAATCTCTGTATCAGTATCCACCTATAGGTTTAATCTCTGTATCAGTATCCACCTATAGGTTTAATCTCTGTATCAGTATCCACCTATAGGTTTAATCTCTGTATCAGTATCCACCTATAGGTTTAATCTCTGTATCAGTATCCACCTATAGGTTTAATCTCTGTATCAGTATCCACCAATAGGTTTAATCTCTGTATCAGTATCATGTCCACCTATAGGTTTAATCTCTGTATCAGTATCCACCTATAGGTTTAATCTCTGTATCAGTATCATGTCCACCTATAGGTTTAATCTCTGTATCAGTATCATGTCCACCTATAGGTTTAATCTCTGTATCAGTATCATGTCCACCTATAGGTTTAATCTCTGTATCCACCTATCAGTATCATGTCCACCTATAGGTTTAATCTCTGTATCAGTATCATGTCCACCTATAGGTTTAATCTCTGTATCAGTATCATGTCCACCTATAGAGTTTAATCTCTGTATCAGTATCATGTCCACC
The DNA here is from genome assembly GCF_021184085.1 of Oncorhynchus gorbuscha. Classification (NCBI taxonomy): domain Eukaryota; kingdom Metazoa; phylum Chordata; class Actinopteri; order Salmoniformes; family Salmonidae; genus Oncorhynchus; species Oncorhynchus gorbuscha. The sequence continues at coordinate 810 of NW_025746780.1, forward strand.
TATAGGTTTAATCTCTGTATCAGTATCATGTCCACCTATAGGTTTAATCTCTGTATGTATCAGTATCATGTCCACCTATAGGTTTAATCTCTGTATCAGTATCATGTCCACCTATAGGTTTAATCTCTGTATCAGTATCATGTCCACCTATAGGTTTAATCTCTGTATCAGTATCATGTCCACCTATAGGTTTAATCTCTGTATCAGTATCATGTCCACCTATAGGTTTAATCTCTGTATCAGTATCCACCTATAGGTTTAATCTCTGTATCAGTATCATGTCCACCTATAGGTTTAATCTCTGTATCAGTATCCACCTATAGGTTTAATCTCTGAATCAGTATCCACCTATAGGTTTAATCTCTGTATCAGTATCATGTCCACCTATAGGTTTAATCTCTGTATCAGGTTTAATCATGTCCACCTATAGGTTTAATCTCTGTATCAGTAATCATGTCCACCTATAGGTTTAATCTCCGTATCAGTATCATGTCCACCTATAGGTTTAATCTTCGTATCAGTATCATGTCCACCTATAGGTTTAATCTCTGTATCAGTATCCACCTAAAGGTTTAATCTCTGTATCAGTATCATGTCCACCTATAGGTTTAATCTCTGTATCAGTATCATGTCCACCTATAGGTTTAATCTCTGTATCAGTATCATGTCCACCTATAGGTTTAATCTCTGTATCAGTATCCACCTATAGGTTTAATCTCTGTATCAGTATCATGTCCACCTATAGGTTTAATCTCTGTATCAGTATCCACCTATAGGTTTAATCTCTGTATCAGTATCCACCTATAGGTTTAATCTCTGTATCAGTATCATGTCCACCTATAGGTTTAATCTCTGTATCAGTATCATGTCCACCTATAGGTTTAATCTCTGTATCAGTATCCACCTATAGGTTTAATCTCTGTATCAGTATCATGTCCACCTATAGGTTTAATCTCTGTATCAGTATCATGTCCACCTATAGGTTTAATCTCTGTATCAGTATCATGTCCACCTATAGGTCTAATCTCTATATCAGTATCATGTCCACCTATAGGTTTAATCTCTGTATCAGTATCCACCTATAGGTTTAATCTCTGTATCAGTATCATGTCCACCTATAGGTTTAATCTCTGTATCAGTATCCACCTATAGGTTTAATCTCTGTATCTGTATCCACCTATAGGATTAATCTCTGTATCAGTATCATGTCCACCTATAGGTTTAATCTCTGTATCAGTATCCACCTATAGGTTTAATCTCTGTATCGTATCATGTCCACCTATAGGTTTAATCTCTGTATCAGTATCATGTCCACCTATAGGTTTAATCTCTGTATCAGTATCATGTCCACCTATAGGTTTAATCTCTGTATCAGTATCCACCTTAGGTTTAATCTCTGTATGTATCATGTCCACCTATAGGTTTAATCTCTGTATCAGTATCATGTCCACCTATAGGTTTAATCTCTGTATCAGTATCCACCTATAGGTTTAATCTCTGTATCAGTATCATGTCCACCTATAGGTTTAATCTCTGTATCAGTATCCACCTATAGGTTTAATCTCTGTATCTGTATCCACCTATAGGATTAATCTCTGTATCAGTATCATGTCCACCTATAGGTTTAATCTCTGTATCAGTATCATGTCCACCTATAGGTTTAATCTCTGTATCAGTATCCACCTATAGGTTTAATCTCTGTATCAGTATCATGTCCACCTATAGGTTTAATCTCTGTATAAGTATCATGTCCACCTATAGGTTTAATCTCTATATCAGTATCATGTCTACCTATAGGTTTAAACTCTGTATCCGTATCATGTCCACCTATAGGTTTAATCTCTGTATCAGTATCATGTCCACCTATAGGTTTAATCTCTGTATCACTATCATGTCCACCTATAAATTTAATCTCCGTATCATGTCCACCTATAGGTTTAATCTCTGTATCAGTGTCATTGTGTATCAATGTCGGAAACACAAACTAACGTATGGGCGAATGGTTGGGATGTTCAATTCGACATGAAACTGTGTGATTGGACTGACAAAGCATAGTGAGAATGGAACATCATTTATTCTAATTATAGGGATGGAACGATTTACAGCACTAGGAGCCAAGGAGATGCAACTCCCAAAGATGCAGTTATTACATTGGAAAGTGGCAAGTACATTTTGAAAGCAAATTATACATTTGATACTAAATGAACAACGTACTGTAACCTTCTAGCTCGAGGTCCGGCGCGCTATCGACTGTGCCGCAAAAGTATGCTCGTGCGGCAGAGTCGATTTCCGCGCTTATAAACCCAGGGTCGTTACAGTACAAATATTTTCTTTACTTGCACGATCAGTAAGTAGGTGCTATTAAATGATGAAAATGAGAAGTGGGAACGTAATGCAAAACATAAATAAAATGACAAAACACTGAGACAAAGAAAAAACTTTATTTTAAATCCTGATGGATGACCGAGCAGACGGAGGCATGCAAAACAAAACAATAAGAAATGAGGATTGTAGCCTATGGCGTGATGGTAGAGACATGCTGATATCATGCATTCCAAATACTGTACATCATACAGTATCTGACAGTGTGGACTCGCCTATTATAACAACTACCAATGAAATAATAAAAACGAAAAAGCAATGGCCCTGGATGCCACGGTGAGGCTATATGAGGCTAATGTAAATACATTGAACATGTTTTGCTACATTTGCAGCACATTGAATACATTTCATTTCTAGATTGTTCTCCCCATCACCAGTAAAACCATGTATTCTCCAGTTAAAATCGTGGTTGGTGCGCCGAGGTTTTCATACAATGACCAGAACACATTTTGAACCGTTAGATAGACTTGGCCTACATTGGGTGCCGGTTAATAAGGATGCTCATGCAAGACAAAGATGCATTTGAATTAGCCTACCGTCTGCACTGTGCCTTGCGTTTATCTCGGGTCCTTTCCAGAATTAGCTATATCGGACGTGCCACAGGCAAAAAGACCTGCGTGATTTATATATAGACAATATCACCACGAACAAGACGTTTATATAATACAACAAAGGACATAGAATTTGCCGCTCGAGCTCTGCCCTCTTTCTCAATTGTAATTAGATTCCGTCCGGAAGTAGCCTGTATATCATACGTCATTGTTGTACAAACAGGAATGTTTGAGATAATAAAGTGATGACTTAATCTACAATATAGATGATACATGTGCCATGTTATAATCTCAAATTAACAATATGGTCATTGAAGAGGAAACGATAAATCTATTTCAGAAATTGCAAAAACTCTAATTCAGGCCAACAATGCCACTACTAATAATGTGAATAACTACACATGGCCACTAGATGGCGGCATTTGAGCTTGTTATCACAACAAGGCAAAAGTGGTTGTTTAAAATGATTCGTTCTCCCACAAGTCAACTCCTGAATAAAGCACAAAAAAGGTCAGTTTACTTTAAACAATTACTTTATTTATTGTACTTCATTAACTGTGAACAATCTGAAGTGGGTTACTTCCAAGGCAGCAGATAAATGTGACAGCTTTCTTCCTAGGATACCAGTCATTCCTTCAGTACCTGTCCTTAACTGAGACTGCGTCTTGCACCCTATTCCCTATTTAGTGCACTACTTTTGACCAGAGCCCATAGGACTATAGTCAAAAGTGTGCTATATAGTAGTGCACTATAAAAGGGGAATAGGGTGCTATTTCAGAGGCAAGATGAGAGACATTTCTATCCACACTGACAGATACAGAGCCAGGACGTTATTTCTGAGCAGACGGTTCAGTTGGCTGTTTTTCATCCCAGAGACGACTACGGGGCACCGCCATGTTTATGTTCCCAAAGCATAGTACGCGTCCCAGATGACACCCTACTCCCTATATAGTGCACAACTTTTGACCGGAGCCCATAGGATCAGTGCGAGTCCATGTTTTTGTGTATATTTCAAGGCATTGTAGCCCATAGACCTCTGGTCAAAAGTAGTGCACTATATAGGGAATAGGGTGCCATCTGGGACACAGACGGTGTTGCCTACCAAGCCCACCCAGGCTCAGCTGACTCCTACATGATACACTGAGATCCTTCATGTTGTACAACAGAAGCAGTCAGTGGTGAAGAATCCTAATCCCAGAGTATTTCATATCACAATGTAAAAAATATTGCTATTTAAAAAACCGGCGACTCAGCACAAAACCTCGTCCTATTTTAAGTCCCATCCCGCATCCCCATATCCTCAAGACAAGGAGACAAGGACATGATTCTAACAAGTGTTAACTTACATGCATTATGAAAACGGAGCAAGGAGCAAGATGGCTGAGCTCTGTGGATGGCATTTCAATTGAACAAAGACATTAAACTGGATTTCCTTGAAACATTGAGATAAAAACACACAGACAGCATAAAATCTGTTATTTTTCATGATTATTTCATTCATGTCATCATGGCTAGCAGGGGCTTTCAGTTAACATGGTGTATGGTGATGCAGACCTGTTGTGACAGCTAGTGATGGGTCGGTGTGTTTCATTGACAGTGCTTTGGGTTGGGTCAGTGCTACCTAGCAGCAGGGAGGAAAGAGGAACAATCAGGCCTGGGACCAAGCTGACAGTGTTGCTGCTGGTTGAGGGGTTGGTCTGGTGGTCAATGGCGCTGTGTGTGTATGTCACAGTATGTTACAATCAGTGCAAAATAGTGTGTGTCAGTGTGTGTGTGTGGGTGTGTGTGTGTACTTGATGGAAATAGGGCTCGTTTGTTTTTCCTCTCTATGAGATCAATTGGCCGGCAGTTGGGGACGAACGTGTTCATTCAAAGACATCAGAGAGGAGATGGTCTCTAACAGCCCTGAGAATGAGAAGCAGAAGAATCCCAACAGAACAGTGGCAACTAACTGTCCCCATGGAAACAGACAACAGGTCAAGTCCTAAATGCATCTTAGCGGGGTGGAGGTCGGTCCAATGTTAAAGTTCATGTAGTCGTTCTATATGGGTCAGAACAGGCGGGCTGCGGGGTCACACCACATCATCACATCACACAGCACTTGTTCTTGTGTTTGTGAGGGTCTTTGAAGCGTAGTCTCTGTCTGGAGCGGTATTTCTCCAGGTAGGTCAGCTGCTTGCTGTTGATCGCTCCCCTGCGCTTCCTGAGGAGACAGAGAGAGACAGGTCTACGGTTACTCCCTACAGGAACTTCTGTTGTGTCCCAATTGGCACCCTGTTCACTACTTCTGACCAGTGTCCACTCTGGTTAAATAAAAGCAGTGCAACATTTAGGGACTAGGGGCCCACAGGGCTCTGGTTAAAAACAGTGTAACATTTAGGGACTAGGGGCCCACAGGGCTCTGGTTAAAAACAGTGTAACATTTAGGGACTAGGGGCCCACAGGGCTCTGGTTAAAAACAGTGCAACATTTGGGGACTAGGGGCCCTTTATATGTGAAGCTAAACAGCTTGACACTGTAGCCACACACACACACACACCTTTGCTGTATACAAGGGCCCTCATGTAAAGAGACAATTATAATTCACTTAGGGATGATTTTCCCAGATCCACACGAAGCCTATTTATTCCTGGACTAAAAAGCACCTTAAATTCAGATTGTCCATTGAGCATTACGGTGCTCAGTCCAGGAAGGTAGTAGGCTTGATGTTTTTCCAGAGAACCTGACCCATAATGTAGAGCCAATGAGTGTCAGAAGAATCCAGAGGTGTGCAGAGCCCTGGCAGAGTGAAAGACACTCCCGACTCAAACCACATAATCCTCCTCAGTACAGAGGTGTGCAGAGCCCTGGTAGAGTGAAAGACACTCCCGACTCAAACCACATAATCCTCCTCAGTACAGAGGTGTGCAGAGCCCTGGCGGAGTGAAAGACACTCCCGACTCAAACCACATAATCCTCCTCAGTACAGAGGTGTGCAGAGCCCTGGTAGAGTGAAAGACACTCCCGGCTCAAACCACATAATCCTCCTCAGTACAGAGGTGTGCAGAGCCCTGGTAGAGTGAAAGACACTCCCGACTCAAACCACATAATCCTTCTCAGTACAGAGCAGTTCAATCCCTTTCTCCCTCCTCATGATGTCCCATAATCCTCCTCAGTACAGAGGTGTGCAGAGCCCTGGCAGAGTGAAAGACACTCCCGGCTCAAACCACATAATCCTCCTCAGTACAGAGCAGGTCAATCCCTTTTTCCATAATCCTCCTCAGTACAGAGGTGTGCAGAGCCCTGGCGGAGTGAAAGACACTCCCGGCTCAAACCACATAATCCTCCTCAGTACAGAGGTGTGCAGAGCCCTGGCAGAGTGAAAGACACTCCCGGCTCAAACCACATAATCCTCCTCAGTACAGAGGTGTGCAGAGCCCTGGCAGAGTGAAAGACACTCCCGGCTCAAACCACATAATCCTCCTCAGTACAGAGGTGTGCAGAGCCCTGGCAGAGTGAAAGACACTCCCGGCTCAAACCACATAATCCTCCTCAGTACAGAGCAGGTCAATCCCTTTCTCCCTCATGATGTCCCATAATCCTCCTCAGTACAGAGGTGTGCAGAGCCCTGGCAGAGTGAAAGACACTCCCGGCTCAAACCACATAATCCTCCTCAGTACAGAGTGTGCAGAGCCCTGGCAGAGTGAAAGACACTCCCGGCTCAAACCACATAATCCTCCTCAGTACAGAGGTGTGCAGAGCCCTGGTAGAGTGAAAGACACTCCCGACTCAAACCACATAATCCTCCTCAGTACAGAGGTGTGCAGAGCCCTGGTAGAGTGAAAGACACTCCCGACTCAAACCACATAATCCTCCTCAGTACAGAGTGTGCAGAGCCCTGGTAGAGTGAAAGACACTCCCGGCTCAAACCACATAATCCTCCTCAGTACAGAGGTGTGCAGAGCCCTGGTAGAGTGAAAGACACTCCCGACTCAAACCACATAATCCTCTCAGTACAGAGCAGTTCAATCCCTTTCTCCCTCCTCATGATGTCCCATAATCCTCCTCAGTACAGAGGTGTGCAGAGCCCTGGTAGAGTGAAAGACACTCCCGGCTCAAACCACATAATCCTCCTCAGTACAGAGCATTTCAATCCCTTTCTCCCTCCTCATGATGTCCCATAATCCTCCTCAGTACAGAGGTGTGCAGAGCCCTGGCGGAGTGAAAGACACTCCCGGCTCAAACCACATAATCCTCCTCAGTACAGAGGTGTGCAGAGCCCTGGTAGAGTGAAAGACACTCCCGGCTCAAACCACATAATCCTCCTCAGTACAGAGGTGTGCAGAGCCCTGGTAGAGTGAAAGACACTCCCGGCTCAAACCACATAATCCTCCTCAGTACAGAGGTGTGCAGAGCCCTGGCGGAGTGAAAGACACTCCCGGCTCAAACCACATAATCCTCCTCAGTACAGAGGTGTGCAGAGCCCTGGTAGAGTGAAAGACACTCCCGGCTCAAACCACATAATCCTCCTCAGTACAGAGGTGTGCAGAGCCCTGGCGGAGTGAAAGACACTCCCGGCTCAAACCACATAATCCTCCTCAGTACAGAGGTGTGCAGAGCCCTGGCAGAGTGAAAGACACTCCCGGCTCAAACCACATAATCCTCCTCAGTACAGAGGTGTGCAGAGCCCTGGTAGAGTGAAAGACACTCCCGGCTCAAACCACATAATCCTCCTCAGTACAGAGGTGTGCAGAGCCCTGGTAGAGTGAAAGACACTCCCGGCTCAAACCACATAATCCTCCTCAGTACAGAGGTGTGCAGAGCCCTGGTAGAGTGAAAGACACTCCCGGCTCAAACCACATAATCCTCCTCAGTACAGAGGTGTGCAGAGCCCTGGCAGAGTGAAAGACACTCCCGGCTCAAACCACATAATCCTCCTCAGTACAGAGCAGGTCAATCCCTCTCTCCCTCGTGATGTCCCATAATCCTCCTCAGTACAGAGGTGTGCAGAGCCCTGGCAGAGTGAAAGACACTCCCGGCTCAAACCACATAATCCTCCTCAGTACAGAGGTGTGCAGAGCCCTGGCAGAGTGAAAGACACTCCCGGCTCAAACCACATAATCCTCCTCAGTACAGAGGTGTGCAGAGCCCTGGTAGAGTGAAAGACACTCCCGACTCAAACCACATAATCCTCCTCAGTACAGAGGTGTGCAGAGCCCTGGTAGAGTGAAAGACACTCCCGACTCAAACCACATAATCCTCCTCAGTACAGAGGTGTGCAGAGCCCTGGTAGAGTGAAAGACACTCCCGACTCAAACCACATAATCCTTCTCAGTACAGAGCAGTTCAATCCCTTTCTCCCTCCTCATGATGTCCCATAATCCTCCTCAGTACAGAGGTGTGCAGAGCCCTGGCAGAGTGAAAGACACTCCCGGCTCAAACCACATAATCCTCCTCAGTACAGAGGTGTGCAGAGCCCTGGCAGAGTGAAAGACACTCCCGGCTCAAACCACATAATCCTCCTCAGTACAGAGGTGTGCAGAGCCCTGGCAGAGTGAAAGACACTCCCGGCTCAAACCACATAATCCTCCTCAGTACAGAGGTGTGCAGAGCCCTGGCAGAGTGAAAGACACTCCCGGCTCAAACCACATAATCCTCCTCAGTACAGAGGTGTGCAGAGCCCTGGCAGAGTGAAAGACACTCCCGGCTCAAACCACATAATCCTCCTCAGTACAGAGCAGGTCAATCCCTTTCTCCCTCATGATGTCCCATAATCCTCCTCAGTACAGAGGTGTGCAGAGCCCTGGCAGAGTGAAAGACACTCCCGGCTCAAACCACATAATCCTCCTCAGTACAGAGGTGTGCAGAGCCCTGGCAGAGTGAAAGACACTCCCGGCTCAAACCACATAATCCTCCTCAGTACAGAGGTGTGCAGAGCCCTGGTAGAGTGAAAGACACTCCCGACTCAAACCACATAATCCTCCTCAGTACAGAGGTGTGCAGAGCCCTGGTAGAGTGAAAGACACTCCCGGCTCAAACCACATAATCCTCCTCAGTACAGAGGTGTGCAGAGCCCTGGTAGAGTGAAAGACACTCCCGACTCAAACCACATAATCCTTCTCAGTACAGAGCAGTTCAATCCCTTTCTCCCTCCTCATGATGTCCCATAATCCTCCTCAGTACAGAGGTGTGCAGAGCCCTGGTAGAGTGAAAGACACTCCCGGCTCAAACCACATAATCCTCCTCAGTACAGAGCATTTCAATCCCTTTCTCCCTCCTCATGATGTCCCATAATCCTCCTCAGTACAGAGGTGTGCAGAGCCCTGGCGGAGTGAAAGACACTCCCGGCTCAAACCACATAATCCTCCTCAGTACAGAGGTGTGCAGAGCCCTGGTAGAGTGAAAGACACTCCCGGCTCAAACCACATAATCCTCCTCAGTACAGAGGTGTGCAGAGCCCTGGTAGAGTGAAAGACACTCCCGGCTCAAACCACATAATCCTCCTCAGTACAGAGGTGTGCAGAGCCCTGGCGGAGTGAAAGACACTCCCGGCTCAAACCACATAATCCTCCTCAGTACAGAGGTGTGCAGAGCCCTGGCGGAGTGAAAGACACTCCCGGCTCAAACCACATAATCCTCCTCAGTACAGAGGTGTGCAGAGCCCTGGTAGAGTGAAAGACACTCCCGGCTCAAACCACATAATCCTCCTCAGTACAGAGGTGTGCAGAGCCCTGGTAGAGTGAAAGACACTCCCGGCTCAAACCACATAATCCTCCTCAGTACAGAGGTGTGCAGAGCCCTGGTAGAGTGAAAGACACTCCCGGCTCAAACCACATAATCCTCCTCAGTACAGAGGTGTGCAGAGCCCTGGTAGAGTGAAAGACACTCCCGGCTCAAACCACATAATCCTCCTCAGTACAGAGGTGTGCAGAGCCCTGGCAGAGTGAAAGACACTCCCGGCTCAAACCACATAATCCTCCTCAGTACAGAGCAGGTCAATCCCTCTCTCCCTCGTGATGTCCCATAATCCTCCTCAGTACAGAGGTGTGCAGAGCCCTGGCAGAGTGAAAGACACTCCCGGCTCAAACCACATAATCCTCCTCAGTACAGAGGTGTGCAGAGCCCTGGCAGAGTGAAAGACACTCCCGGCTCAAACCACATAATCCTCCTCAGTACAGAGCATTTCAATCCCTTTCTCCCTCATGATGTCTCATAATCCTCCTCAGTACAGAGGTGTGCAGAGCCCTGGTAGAGTGAAAGACACTCCCGGCTCAAACCACATAATCCTCCTCAGTACAGAGGTGTGCAGAGCCCTGGTAGAGTGAAAGACACTCCCGGCTCAAACCACATAATCCTCCTCAGTACAGAGGTGTGCAGAGCCCTGGTAGAGTGAAAGACACTCCCGGCTCAAACCACATAATCCTCCTCAGTACAGAGGTGTGCAGAGCCCTGGTAGAGTGAAAGACACTCCCGGCTCAAACCACATAATCCTCCTCAGTACAGAGGTGTGCAGAGCCCTGGCAGAGTGAAAGACACTCCCGGCTCAAACCACATAATCATGTGATGTGAATCATGATGTCCCATAATCCCCCTCAGTACAGAGCGGTTCAATCCCTTTCTCCTTCCTCATGATGTCCCATAATGTCCCCATCTAAATATACAGCTGTCAGATGAAACAGGAACAACACTAAAAAGGTTGAGTGGACTTCCACTCTCCTTAAAAACATCAAGAGACGGAAGGTGAATGTTCCTACTGCCTGATGAACTGAACTGAATCTAGAGGTGAGGTGTACATACTGCCTGATGAACTGAATCTAGAGGTGAGATGTACATACTGCCTGATGAACTGAATCTAGAGGTGAGGTGTACATACTGCCTGATGAACTGAATCTAGAGGTGAGGTGTACATACTGCCTGATGAACTGAACTGAATCTGGAGGTGAGGTGTACATACTGCCTGATGAACTGAACTGAATCTAGAGGTGAGGTGTACATACTGCCTGATGAACTGAACTGAATCTAGAGGTGAGGTGTACATACTGCCTGATGAACTGAATCTAGAGGTGAGGTGTACATACTGCCTGATGAACTGAATCTGGAGGTGTGGTGTACATACTGCCTGATGAACTGAATCTGGAGGTGAGATGTACATACTGCCTGATGAACTGAACTGAATCTAGAGGTGAGATGTACATACTGCCTGATGAACTGAATCTGGAGGTGAGGTGTACATACTGCCTGATGAACTGAACTGAATCTGGAGGTGAGATGTACATACTGCCTGATGAACTGAACTGAATCTGGAGGTGAGATGTACATACTGCCTGATGAACTGAATCTGGAGGTGTGGTGTACATACTGCCTGATGAACTGAATCTGGAGGTGAGATGTACATACTGCCTGATGAACTGAATCTGGAGGTGAGATGTACATACTGCCTGATGAACTGAATCTGGAGGTGAGATGTACATACTGCCTGATGAACTGAATCTGGAGGTGAGATGTACATACTGCCTGATGAACTGAACTGAATCTGGAGGTGAGATGTACATACTGCCTGATGAACTGAACTGAATCTGGAGGTGAGATGTACATACTGCCTGATGAACTGAATCTGGAGGTGTGGTGTACATACTGCCTGATGAACTGAATCTGGAGGTGAGATGTACATACTGCCTGATGAACTGAACTGAATCTAGAGGTGAGATGTACATACTGCCTGATGAACTGAATCTGGAGGTGAGGTGTACATACTGCCTGATGAACTGAATCTGGAGGTGAGGTGTACATACTGCCTGATGAACTGAATCTGGAGGTGAGATGTACATACTGCCTGATGAACTGAATCTGGAGGTGAGGTGTACATACTGCCTGATGAACTGAATCTGGAGGTGAGATGTACATACTGCCTGATGAACTGAACTGAATCTAGAGGTGAGATGTACATACTGCCTGATGAACTGAATCTGGAGGTGAGATGTACATACTGCCTGATGAACTGAATCTGGAGGTGAGATGTACATACTGCCTGATGAACTGAACTGAATCTGGAGGTGAGATGTACATACTGCCTGATGAACTGAACTGAATCTAGAGGTGAGGTGTACATACTGCCTGATGAACTGAATCTAGAGGTGAGGTGTACATACTGCCTGATGAACTGAACTGAATCTGGAGGTGAGGTGTACATACTGCCTGATGAACTGAACTGAATCTAGAGGTGAGGTGTACATACTGCCTGATGAACTGAACTGAATCTAGAGGTGAGGTGTACATACTGCCTGATGAACTGAATCTGGAGGTGAGATGTACATACTGCCTGATGAACTGAACTGAATCTGGAGGTGAGATGTACATACTGCCTGATGAACTGAACTGAATCTAGAGGTGAGGTGTACATACTGCCTGATGAACTGAATCTAGAGGTGAGGTGTACATACTGCCTGATGAACTGAATCTGGAGGTGAGATGTACATACTGCCTGATGAACTGAATCTGGAGGTGAGATGTACATACTGCCTGATGAACTGAATCTGGAGGTGAGATGTACATACTGCCTGATGAACTGAACTGAATCTAGAGGTGAGATGTACATACTGCCTGATGAACTGAATCTGGAGGTGAGATGTACATACTGCCTGATGAACTGAACTGAATCTAGAGGTGAGATGTACATACTGCCTGATGAACTGAACTGAATCTAGAGGTGAGGTGTACATACTGCCTGATGAACTGAACTGAATCTAGAGGTGAGATGTACATACTGCCTGATGAACTGAATCTGGAGGTGAGGTGTACATACTGCCTGATGAACTGAATCTGGAGGTGAGGTGTACATACTGCCTGATGAACTGAACTGAATCTGGAGGTGAGGTGTACATACTGCCTGATGAACTGAATCTAGAGGTGAGATGTACATACTGCCTGATGAACTGAACTGAATCTAGAGGTGAGATGTACATACTGCCTGATAAACTGAACTGAATCTGGAGGTGTGGTGTACATACTGCCTGATGAACTGAATCTGGAGGTGAGGTGAGATGTACATACTGCCTGATGAACTGAACTGAATCTGGAGGTGTGGTGTACATACTGCCTGATGAACTGAACTGAATCTGGAGGTGTGGTGTACATACTGCCTGATGAACTGAATCTAGAGGTGAGGTGTACATACTGCCTGATGAACTGAATCTGGAGGTGAGGTGTACATACTGCCTGATGAACTGAACTGAATCTGGAGGTGAGGTGTACATACTGCCTGATGAACTGAATCTAGAGGTGAGATGTACATACTGCCTGATGAACTGAACTGAATCTAGAGGTGAGATGTACATACTGCCTGATAAACTGAACTGAATCTGGAGGTGTGGTGTACATACTGCCTGATGAACTGAATCTGGAGGTGAGGTGAGATGTACATACTGCCTGATGAACTGAACTGAATCTGGAGGTGTGGTGTACATACTGCCTGATGAACTGAACTGAATCTGGAGGTGTGGTGTACATACTGCCTGATGAACTGAATCTAGAGGTGAGGTGTACATACTGCCTGATGAACTGAACTGAATCTGGAGGTGAGGTGTACATACTGCCTGATGAACTGAATCTAGAGGTGAGGTGTACATACTGCCTGATGAACTGAACTGAATCTGGAGGTGAGATGTACATACTGCCTGATGAACTGAATCTAGAGGTGAGGTGTACATACTGCCTGATGAACTGAATCTGGAGGTGAGGTGTACATACTGCCTGATGAACTGAATCTAGAGGTGAGGTGTACATACTGCCTGATGAACTGAATCTGGAGGTGAGGTGTACATACTGCCTGATGAACTGAACTGAATCTGGAGGTGAGGTGTACATACTGCCTGATGAACTGAACTGAATCTAGAGGTGAGGTGTACATACTGCCTGATGAACTGAATCTGGAGGTGAGGTGTACATACTGCCTGATGAACTGAATCTGGAGGTGAGGTGTACATACTGCCTGATGAACTGAATCTAGAGGTGAGGTGTACATACTGCCTGATGAACTGAATCTAGAGGTGAGGTGTACATACTGCCTGATGAACTGAATCTGGAGGTGAGGTGTACATACTGCCTGATGAACTGAATCTAGAGGTGAGGTGTACATACTGCCTGATGAACTGAACTGAATCTAGAGGTGAGGTGTACATACTGCCTGATGAACTGAACTGAATCTGGAGGTGAGGTGTACATACTGCCTGATGAACTGAATCTAGAGGTGAGATGTACATACTGCCTGATGAACTGAATCTAGAGGTGAGGTGTACATACTGCCTGATGAACTGAACTGAATCTAGAGGTGAGGTGTACATACTGCCTGATGAACTGAACTGAATCTGGAGGTGAGGTGTACATACTGCCTGATGAACTGAATCTGGAGGTGAGGTGTACATACTGCCTGATGAACTGAATCTGGAGGTGAGGTGTACATACTGCCTGATGAACTGAACTGAATCTAGAGGTGAGATGTACATACTGCCTGATGAACTGAATCTGGAGGTGAGGTGTACATACTGCCTGATGAACTGAACTGAATCTGGAGGTGAGATGTACATACTGCCTGATAAACTGAACTGAATCTGGAGGTGAGGTGTACATACTGCCTGATAAACTGAACTGAATCTGGAGGTGAGGTGTACATACTGCCTGATGAACTGAATCTGGAGGTGAGGTGTACATACTGCCTGATGAACTGAACTGAATCTGGAGGTGAGGTGTACATACTGCCTGATGAACTGAATCTAGAGGTGAGGTGTACATACTGCCTGATGAACTGAATCTAGAGGTGAGGTGTACATACTGCCTGATGAACTGAATCTGGAGGTGAGGTGTACATACTGCCTGATGAACTGAATCTAGAGGTGAGATGTACATACTGCCTGATGAACTGAACTGAATCTGGAGGTGAGGTGTACATACTGCCTGATGAACTGAATCTAGAGGTGAGATGTACATACTGCCTGATGAACTGAATCTAGAGGTGAGATGTACATACTGCCTGATGAACTGAATCTAGAGGTGAGGTGTACATACTGCCTGATGAACTGAACTGAATCTAGAGGTGAGGTGTACATACTGCCTGATGAACTGAACTGAATCTGGAGGTGAGGTGTACATACTGCCTGATGAACTGAATCTGGAGGTGAGGTGTACATACTGCCTGATGAACTGAATCTGGAGGTGAGGTGTACATACTGCCTGATAAACTGAACTGAATCTGGAGGTGAGGTGTACATACTGCCTGATGAACTGAATCTGGAGGTGAGGTGTACATACTGCCTGATGAACTGAATCTGGAGGTGAGGTGTACATACTGCCTGATGAACTGAATCTAGAGGTGAGATGTACATACTGCCTGATGAACTGAATCTAGAGGTGAGATGTACATACTGCCTGATGAACTGAATCTAGAGGTGAGGTGTACATACTGCCTGATGAACTGAATCTAGAGGTGAGATGTACATACTGCCTGATGAACTGAACTGAATCTAGAGGTGAGGTGTACATACTGCCTGATGAACTGAATCTAGAGGTGAGGTGTACATACTGCCTGATGAACTGAACTGAATCTAGAGGTGAGATGTACATACTGCCTGATGAACTGAATCTAGAGGTGAGATGTACATACTGCCTGATAAACTGAACTGAATCTAGAGGTGAGGTGTACATACTGCCTGATGAACTGAATCTAGAGGTGAGATGTACATACTGCCTGATAAACTGAACTGAATCTAGAGGTGAGGTGTACATACTGCCTGATGAACTGAACTGAATCTAGAGGTGAGATGTACATACTGCCTGATGAACTGAATCTAGAGGTGAGATGTACATACTGCCTGATGAACTGAATCTGGAGGTGAGATGTACATACTGCCTGATGAACTGAACTGAATCTAGAGGTGAGGTGTACATACTGCCTGATGAACTGAACTGAATCTGGAGGTGAGGTGTACATACTGCCTGATAAACTGAACTGAATCTAGAGGTGAGATGTACATACTGCCTGATGAACTGAATCTAGAGGTGAGATGTACATACTGCCTGATGAACTGAACTGAATCTAGAGGTGAGATGTACATACTGCCTGATGAACTGAATCTAGAGGTGAGATGTACATACTGCCTGATGAACTGAATCTAGAGGTGAGATGTACATACTGCCTGATGAACTGAACTGAATCTGGAGGTGAGATGTACATACTGCCTGATGAACTGAATCTAGAGGTGAGGTGTACATACTGCCTGATGAACTGAACTGAATCTAGAGGTGAGATGTACATACTGCCTGATGAACTGAATCTAGAGGTGAGATGTACATACTGCCTGATGAACTGAACTGAATCTGGAGGTGAGGTGTACATACTGCCTGATGAACTGAATCTAGAGGTGAGATGTACATACTGCCTGATAAACTGAACTGAATCTAGAGGTGAGGTGTACATACTGCCTGATAAACTGAACTGAATCTAGAGGTGAGGTGTACATACTGCCTGATGAACTGAATCTAGAGGTGAGATGTACATACTGCCTGATGAACTGAATCTAGAGGTGAGATGTACATACTGCCTGATGAACTGAACTGAATCTGGAGGTGAGATGTACATACTGCCTGATGAACTGAATCTAGAGGTGAGGTGTACATACTGCCTGATGAACTGAACTGAATCTAGAGGTGAGATGTACATACTGCCTGATAAACTGAACTGAATCTAGAGGTGAGATGTACATACTGCCTGATGAACTGAACTGAATCTAGAGGTGAGATGTACATACTGCCTGATGAACTGAACTGAATCTAGAGGTGAGGTGTACATACTGCCTGATGAACTGAACTGAATCTAGAGGTGAGATGTACATACTGCCTGATGAACTGAACTGAATCTAGAGGTGAGATGTACATACTGCCTGATGAACTGAACTGAATCTAGAGGTGAGGTGTACATACTGCCTGATGAACTGAATCTAGAGGTGAGATGTACATACTGCCTGATGAACTGAACTGAATCTGGAGGTGAGGTGTACATACTGCCTGATGAACTGAATCTAGAGGTGAGATGTACATACTGCCTGATAAACTGAACTGAATCTAGAGGTGAGATGTACATACTGCCTGATGAACTGAATCTAGAGGTGAGGTGTACATACTGCCTGATGAACTGAATCTGGAGGTGAGGTGTACATACTGCCTGATGAACTGAATCTAGAGGTGAGGTGTACATACTGCCTGATGAACTGAACTGAATCTGGAGGTGAGGTGTACATACTGCCTGATGAACTGAATCTAGAGGTGAGATGTACATACTGCCTGATAAACTGAACTGAATCTAGAGGTGAGGTGTACATACTGCCTGATAAACTGAACTGAATCTAGAGGTGAGGTGTACATACTGCCTGATGAACTGAATCTGGAGGTGAGGTGTACATACTGCCTGATGAACTGAATCTAGAGGTGAGAGGTACATACTGCCTGATAAACTGAATCTAGAGGTGAGGTGTACATACTGCCTGATGAACTGAATCTGGAGGTGAGGTGTACATACTGCCTGATGAACTGAATCTGGAGGTGAGGTGTACATACTGCCTGATGAACTGAATCTGGAGGTGAGGTGTACATACTGCCTGATAAACTGAATCTGGAGGTGAGGTGTACATACTGCCTGATGAACTGAATCTAGAGGTGAGGTGTACATACTGCCTGATGAACTGAATCTAGAGGTGAGATGTACATACTGCCTGATGAACTGAACTGAATCTGGAGGTGAGATGTACATACTGCCTGATGAACTGAACTGAATCTAGAGGTGAGGTGTACATACTGCCTGATGAACTGAACTGAATCTGGAGGTGAGGTGTACATACTGCCTGATGAACTGAATCTAGAGGTGAGGTGTACATACTGCCTGATGAACTGAATCTAGAGGTGAGATGTACATACTGCCTGATGAACTGAACTGAATCTGGAGGTGAGATGTACATACTGCCTGATGAACTGAACTGAATCTAGAGGTGAGGTGTACATACTGCCTGATGAACTGAACTGAATCTGGAGGTGAGGTGTACATACTGCCTGATGAACTGAATCTAGAGGTGAGGTGTACATACTGCCTGATGAACTGAATCTAGAGGTGAGATGTACATACTGCCTGATGAACTGAACTGAATCTAGAGGTGAGGTGTACATACTGCCTGATGAACTGAACTGAATCTAGAGGTGAGGTGTACATACTGCCTGATGAACTGAACTGAATCTGGAGGTGAGATGTACATACTGCCTGATGAACTGAACTGAATCTGGAGGTGAGATGTACATACTGCCTGATGAACTGAACTGAATCTAGAGGTGAGATGTACATACTGCCTGATGAACTGAACTGAATCTAGAGGTGAGGTGTACATACTGCCTGATGAACTGAACTGAATCTAGAGGTGAGGTGTACATACTGCCTGATGAACTGAACTGAATCTAGAGGTGAGATGTACATACTGCCTGATGAACTGAATCTGGAGGTGAGATGTACATACTGCCTGATGAACTGAACTGAATCTAGAGGTGAGATGTACATACTGCCTGATGAACTGAACTGAATCTAGAGGTGAGGTGTACATACTGCCTGATGAACTGAACTGAATCTAGAGGTGAGGTGTACATACTGCCTGATGAACTGAACTGAATCTGGAGGTGAGATGTACATACTGCCTGATGAACTGAATCTGGAGGTGAGATGTACATACTGCCTGATGAACTGAACTGAATCTAGAGGTGAGGTGTACATACTGCCTGATGAACTGAACTGAATCTAGAGGTGAGGTGTACATACTGCCTGATGAACTGAACTGAATCTAGAGGTGAGGTGTACATACTGCCTGATGAACTGAACTGAATCTGGAGGTGAGATGTACATACTGCCTGATGAACTGAATCTGGAGGTGAGATGTACATACTGCCTGATGAACTGAACTGAATCTAGAGGTGAGGTGTACATACTGCCTGATGAACTGAACTGAATCTAGAGGTGAGGTGTACATACTGCCTGATGAACTGAATCTAGAGGTGAGGTGTACATACTGCCTGATGAACTGAATCTAGAGGTGAGATGTACATACTGCCTGATAAACTGAACTGAATCTGGAGGTGAGATGTACATACTGCCTGATAAACTGAACTGAATCTAGAGGTGAGATGTACATACTGCCTGATAAACTGAACTGAATCTGGAGGTGAGATGTACATACTGCCTGATAAACTGAACTGAATCTAGAGGTGAGATGTACATACTGCCTGATAAACTGAACTGAATCTGGAGGTGAGGTGTACATACTGCCTGATGAACTGAACTGAATCTAGAGGTGAGGTGTACATACTGCCTGATGAACTGAATCTGGAGGTGAGGTGTACATACTGCCTGATGAACTGAATCTAGAGGTGAGGTGTACATACTGCCTGATGAACTGAATCTGGAGGTGAGGTGTACATACTGCCTGATAAACTGAACTGAATCTAGAGGTGAGGTGTACATACTGCCTGATGAACTGAATCTGGAGGTGAGGTGTACATACTGCCTGATGAACTGAATCTAGAGGTGAGGTGTACATACTGCCTGATGAACTGAATCTAGAGGTGAGGTGTACATACTGCCTGATGAACTGAATCTAGAGGTGAGATGTACATACTGCCTGATGAACTGAACTGAATCTGGAGGTGAGATGTACATACTGCCTGATGAACTGAACTGAATCTAGAGGTGAGGTGTACATACTGCCTGATAAACTGAACTGAATCTAGAGGTGAGGTGTACATACTGCCTGATGAACTGAATCTGGAGGTGAGGTGTACATACTGCCTGATGAACTGAACTGAATCTAGAGGTGAGATGTACATACTGCCTGATGAACTGAATCTAGAGGTGAGATGTACATACTGCCTGATGAACTGAATCTAGAGGTGAGATGTACATACTGCCTGATGAACTGAATCTAGAGGTGAGGTGTACATACTGCCTGATGAACTGAACTGAATCTGGAGGTGAGATGTACATACTGCCTGATGAACTGAATCTAGAGGTGAGATGTACATACTGCCTGATGAACTGAATCTAGAGGTGAGGTGTACATACTGCCTGATGAACTGAATCTAGAGGTGAGATGTACATACTGCCTGATGAACTGAATCTAGAGGTGAGGTGTACATACTGCCTGATGAACTGAACTGAATCTGGAGGTGAGATGTACATACTGCCTGATGAACTGAATCTAGAGGTGAGGTGTACATACTGCCTGATGAACTGAACTGAATCTGGAGGTGAGATGTACATACTGCCTGATGAACTGAATCTAGAGGTGAGGTGTACATACTGCCTGATGAACTGAATCTAGAGGTGAGGTGTACATACTGCCTGATGAACTGAACTGAATCTGGAGGTGAGGTGTACATACTGCCTGATGAACTGAACTGAATCTAGAGGTGAGGTGTACATACTGCCTGATAAACTGAACTGAATCTAGAGGTGAGGTGTACATACTGCCTGATGAACTGAATCTGGAGGTGAGGTGTACATACTGCCTGATGAACTGAATCTAGAGGTGAGGTGTACATACTGCCTGATGAACTGAATCTAGAGGTGAGGTGTACATACTGCCTGATGAACTGAATCTGGAGGTGAGGTGTACATACTGCCTGATGAACTGAACTGAATCTAGAGGTGAGGTGTACATACTGCCTGATGAATGAACTGAATCTAGAGGTGAGATGTACATACTGCCTGATGAACTGAACTGAATCTAGAGGTGAGGTGTACATACTGCCTGATGAACTGAATCTAGAGGTGAGGTGTACATACTGCCTGATGAACTGAACTGAATCTAGAGGTGAGATGTACATACTGCCTGATGAACTGAACTGAATCTAGAGGTGAGGTGTACATACTGCCTGATGAACTGAATCTAGAGGTGAGGTGTACATACTGCCTGATGAACTGAACTGAATCTAGAGGTGAGGTGTACATACTGCCTGATGAACTGAACTGAATCTAGAGGTGAGATGTACATACTGCCTGATAAACTGAACTGAATCTGGAGGTGAGGTGTACATACTGCCTGATGAACTGAATCTGGAGGTGAGATGTACATACTGCCTGATGAACTGAATCTAGAGGTGAGATGTACATACTGCCTGATGAACTGAATCTAGAGGTGAGATGTACATACTGCCTGATGAACTGAATCTAGAGGTGAGATGTACATACTGCCTGATGAACTGAATCTAGAGGTGAGGTGTAATGCCTGATGAACTGAATCTGGAGGTGAGGTGTACATACTGCCTGATGAACTGAATCTAGAGGTGAGGTGTACATACTGCCTGATGAACTGAATCTAGAGGTGAGATGTACATACTGCCTGATGAACTGAACTGAATCTAGAGGTGAGATGTACATACTGCCTGATGAACTGAACTGAATCTGGAGGTGAGATGTACATACTGCCTGATGAACTGAACTGAATCTGGAGGTGAGATGTACATACTGCCTGATGAACTGAACTGAATCTAGAGGTGAGATGTACATACTGCCTGATGAACTGAACTGAATCTAGAGGTGAGGTGTACATACTGCCTGATAAACTGAATCTGGAGGTGAGGTGTACATACTGCCTGATGAACTGAACTGAATCTAGAGGTGAGGTGTACATACTGCCTGATGAACTGAATCTGGAGGTGAGGTGTACATACTGCCTGATGAACTGAATCTGGAGGTGAGGTGTACATACTGCCTGATGAACTGAATCTAGAGGTGAGGTGTACATACTGCCTGATGAACTGAATCTGGAGGTGAGGTGTACATACTGCCTGATGAACTGAATCTGGAGGTGAGGTGTACATACTGCCTGATGAACTGAATCTAGAGGTGAGGTGTACATACTGCCTGATGAACTGAACTGAATCTGGAGGTGAGGTGTACATACTGCCTGATGAACTGAACTGAATCTAGAGGTGAGATGTACATACTGCCTGATGAACTGAATCTGAATACATAGATGAACTGAATCTAGAGGTGAGGTGTACATACTGCCTGATGAACTGAATCTAGAGGTGAGATGTACATACTGCCTGATGAACTGAATCTAGAGGTGAGGTGTACATACTGCCTGATAAACTGAACTGAATCTAGAGGTGAGGTGTACATACTGCCTGATGAACTGAATCTGGAGGTGAGGTGTACATACTGCCTGATGAACTGAATCTAGAGGTGAGGTGTACATACTGCCTGATGAACTGAATCTAGAGGTGAGGTGTACATACTGCCTGATGAACTGAATCTGACATACTGCCTGATGAACTGAATCTAGAGGTGAGGTGTACATACTGCCTGATGAACTGAACTGAATCTGGAGGTGAGGTGTACATACTGCCTGATAAACTGAACTGAATCTGGAGGTGAGGTGTACATACTGCCTGATGAACTGAACTGAATCTAGAGGTGAGATGTACATACTGCCTGATGAACTGAACTGAATCTAGAGGTGAGGTGTACATACTGCCTGATGAACTGAACTGAATCTAGAGGTGAGATGTACATACTGCCTGATAAACTGAACTGAATCTAGAGGTGAGGTGTACATACTGCCTGATAAACTGAATCTGGAGGTGAGGTGTACATACTGCCTGATGAACTGAACTGAATCTAGAGGTGAGGTGTACATACTGCCTGATGAACTGAACTGAATCTAGAGGTGAGATGTACATACTGCCTGATGAACTGAACTGAATCTAGAGGTGAGGTGTACATACTGCCTGATGAACTGAATCTAGAGGTGAGGTGTACATACTGCCTGATGAACTGAATCTAGAGGTGAGGTGTACATACTGCCTGATGAACTGAACTGAATCTAGAGGTGAGGTGTACATACTGCCTGATGAACTGAATCTGGAGGTGAGGTGTACATACTGCCTGATGAACTGAATCTGGAGGTGAGGTGTACATACTGCCTGATGAACTGAATCTAGAGGTGAGGTGTACATACTGCCTGATGAACTGAATCTAGAGGTGAGGTGTACATACTGCCTGATAAACTGAATCTGGAGGTGAGGTGTACATACTGCCTGATGAACTGAACTGAATCTAGAGGTGAGGTGTACATACTGCCTGATGAACTGAATCTGGAGGTGAGGTGTACATACTGCCTGATGAACTGAACTGAATCTAGAGGTGAGGTGTACATACTGCCTGATGAACTGAATCTGGAGGTGAGGTGTACATACTGCCTGATGAACTGAATCTGGAGGTGAGGTGTACATACTGCCTGATGAACTGAATCTAGAGGTGAGGTGTACATACTGCCTGATGAACTGAATCTGGAGGTGAGGTGTACATACTGCCTGATGAACTGAATCTAGAGGTGAGGTGTACATACTGCCTGATGAACTGAACTGAATCTGGAGGTGAGGTGTACATACTGCCTGATGAACTGAACTGAATCTAGAGGTGAGGTGTACATACTGCCTGATGAACTGAACTGAATCTGGAGGTGAGGTGTACATACTGCCTGATGAACTGAACTGAATCTAGAGGTGAGGTGTACATACTGCCTGATGAACTGAATCTAGAGGTGTACATACTGCCTGATGAACTGAATCTAGAGGTGTGGTGTACATACTGCCTGATGAACTGAACTGAATCTAGAGGTGAGGTGTACATACTGCCTGATGAACTGAATCTAGAGGTGTGGTGTACATACTGCCTGATGAACTGAACTGAATCTAGAGGTGAGATGTACATACTGCCTGATGAACTGAATCTAGAGGTGAGATGTACATACTGCCTGATGAACTGAACTGAATCTAGAGGTGAGGTGTACATACTGCCTGATGAACTGAATCTAGAGGTGAGATGTACATACTGCCTGATGAACTGAACTGATACTGCCTGATGAACTGAACTGAATCTAGAGGTGAGGTGTACATACTGCCTGATGAACTGAATCTGGAGGTGAGATGTACATACTGCCTGATGAACTGAATCTAGAGGTGTGGTGTACATACTGCCTGATAAACTGAATCTAGAGGTGAGGTGTACATACTGCCTGATGAACTGAATCTAGAGGTGTGGTGTACATACTGCCTGATAAACTGAATCTAGAGGTGAGGTGTACATACTGCCTGATGAACTGAATCTAGAGGTGTGGTGTACATACTGCCTGATAAACTGAACTGAATCTAGAGGTGAGATGTACATACTGCCTGATGAACTGAATCTAGAGGTGAGGTGTACATACTGCCTGATAAACTGAATCTAGAGGTGAGGTGTACATACTGCCTGATGAACTGAATCTAGAGGTGTGGTGTACATACTGCCTGATAAACTGAATCTAGAGGTGAGGTGTACATACTGCCTGATGAACTGAATCTAGAGGTGTGGTGTACATACTGCCTGATAAACTGAACTGAATCTAGAGGTGAGGTGTACATACTGCCTGATAAACTGAACTGAATCTAGAGGTGAGGTGTACATACTGCCTGATGAACTGAACTGAATCTAGAGGTGAGGTGTACATACTGCCTGATGAACTGAATCTGGAGGTGAGATGTACATACTGCCTGATAAACTGAACTGAATCTAGAGGTGAGATGTACATACTGCCTGATGAACTGAATCTGGAGGTGAGGTGTACATACTGCCTGATGAACTGAATCTGGAGGTGAGGTGTACATACTGCCTGATGAACTGAATCTGGAGGTGAGGTGTACATACTGCCTGATGAACTGAATCTAGAGGTGAGGTGTACATACTGCCTGATGAACTGAACTGAATCTGGAGGTGAGGTGTACATACTGCCTGATGAACTGAATCTAGAGGTGAGGTGTACATACTGCCTGATGAACTGAATCTAGAGGTGAGGTGTACATACTGCCTGATGAACTGAACTGAATCTGGAGGTGTGGTGTACATACTGCCTGATGAACTGAATCTGGAGGTGTGGTGTACATACTGCCTGATGAACTGAATCTGGAGGTGTGGTGTACATACTGCCTGATGAACTGAATCTGGAGGTGAGATGTACATACTGCCTGATGAACTGAACTGAATCTAGAGGTGAGATGTACATACTGCCTGATGAACTGAACTGAATCTGGAGGTGAGATGTACATACTGCCTGATAAACTGAACTGAATCTAGAGGTGAGGTGTACATACTGCCTGATGAACTGAATCTAGAGGTGAGGTGTACATACTGCCTGATGAACTGAACTGAATCTGGAGGTGAGATGTACATACTGCCTGATGAACTGAACTGAATCTGGAGGTGAGATGTACATACTGCCTGATAAACTGAACTGAATCTAGAGGTGAGGTGTACATACTGCCTGATGAACTGAATCTAGAGGTGAGGTGTACATACTGCCTGATGAACTGAACTGAATCTGGAGGTGAGATGTACATACTGCCTGATAAACTGAACTGAATCTAGAGGTGAGATGTACATACTGCCTGATGAACTGAATCTAGAGGTGAGGTGTACATACTGCCTGATGAACTGAATCTGGAGGTGAGGTGTACATACTGCCTGATGAACTGAATCTGGAGGTGAGGTGTACATACTGCCTGATGAACTGAACTGAATCTGGAGGTGAGCTGTACATACTGCCTGATGAACTGAATCTAGAGGTGAGGTGTACATACTGCCTGATGAACTGAACTGAATCTGGAGGTGAGGTGTACATACTGCCTGATGAACTGAATCTAGAGGTGAGGTGTACATACTGCCTGATGAACTGAACTGAATCTAGAGGTGAGGTGTACATACTGCCTGATGAACTGAACTGAATCTGGAGGTGAGATGTACATACTGCCTGATGAACTGAACTGAATCTGGAGGTGAGATGTACATACTGCCTGATGAACTGAACTGAATCTGGAGGTGAGATGTACATACTGCCTGATGAACTGAACTGAATCTGGAGGTGAGATGTACATACTGCCTGATGAACTGAACTGAATCTGGAGGTGAGGTGTACATACTGCCTGATGAACTGAATCTGGAGGTGAGATGTACATACTGCCTGATGAACTGAACTGAATCTAGAGGTGAGGTGTACATACTGCCTGATGAACTGAACTGAATCTAGAGGTGAGATGTACATACTGCCTGATAAACTGAACTGAATCTAGAGGTGAGGTGTACATACTGCCTGATGAACTGAATCTGGAGGTGAGATGTACATACTGCCTGATGAACTGAATCTAGAGGTGAGATGTACATACTGCCTGATGAACTGAACTGAATCTAGAGGTGAGATGTACATACTGCCTGATGAACTGAATCTAGAGGTGAGGTGTACATACTGCCTGATGAACTGAACTGAATCTGCCTGAGGTGAGGTGTACATACTGCCTGACTGAACTGAATCTAGAGGTGAGATGTACATACTGCCTGATGAACTGAACTGAATCTAGAGGTGAGATGTACATACTGCCTGATGAACTGAACTGAATCTGGAGGTGAGATGTACATACTGCCTGATGAACTGAACTGAATCTGGAGGTGAGATGTACATACTGCCTGATGAACTGAACTGAATCTAGAGGTGAGATGTACATACTGCCTGATGAACTGAACTGAATCTAGAGGTGAGGTGTACATACTGCCTGATGAACTGAATCTGGAGGTGAGGTGTACATACTGCCTGATGAACTGAATCTGGAGGTGAGGTGTACATACTGCCTGATGAACTGAATCTGGAGGTGAGGTGTACATACTGCCTGATGAACTGAACTGAATCTGGAGGTGAGGTGTACATACTGCCTGATGAACTGAACTGAATCTAGAGGTGAGGTGTACATACTGCCTGATGAACTGAACTGAATCTGGAGGTGAGGTGTACATACTGCCTGATGAACTGAACTGAATCTAGAGGTGAGATGTACATACTGCCTGATGAACTGAATCTAGAGGTGTACATACTGCCTGATGAACTGAATCATACATACTGCCTGATGAACTGAACTGAATCTAGAGGTGAGGTGTACATACTGCCTGATGAACTGAATCTAGAGGTGTGGTGTACATACTGCCTGATGAACTGAACTGAATCTAGAGGTGAGATGTACATACTGCCTGATGAACTGAATCTAGAGGTGAGATGTACATACTGCCTGATGAACTGAACTGAATCTAGAGGTGAGGTGTACATAGATGAACTGAATCAGGTGAGATGCCTGCCTGATGAACTGAATCTAGAGGTGAGGTGTACATACTGCCTGATGAACTGAACTGAATCTAGAGGTGAGGTGTACATACTGCCTGATGAACTGAACTGAATCTGCCTGATGGTGAGGTGTACATACTGATAAACTGAATCTGATGTACATACTGCCTGATGAACTGAATCTAGAGGTGAGGTGTACATACTGCCTGATAAACTGAATCTAGAGGTGAGGTGTACATACTGCCTGATGAACTGAATCTAGAGGTGAGGTGTACATACTGCCTGATAAACTGAATCTAGAGGTGATGTACATACTGCCTGATGAACTGAATCTAGAGGTGAGGTGTACATACTGCCTGATGAACTGAACTGAATCTGGAGGTGAGGTGTACATACTGCCTGATGAACTGAACTGAATCTAGAGGTGAGGTGTACATACTGCCTGATGAACTGAACTGAATCTAGAGGTGAGGTGTACATACTGCCTGATGAACTGAACTGAATCTAGAGGTGAGGTGTACATACTGCCTGATGAACTGAATCTAGAGGTGAGGTGTACATACTGCCTGATGAATGAACTGAATCTAGAGGTGAGATGTACATACTGCCTGATGAACTGAATCTAGAGGTGAGATGTACATACTGCCTGATGAACTGAACTGAATCTAGAGGTGAGGTGTACATACTGCCTGATGAACTGAATCTGAATACATACTGCCTGATGAACTGAATCTAGAGGTGAGGTGTACATACTGCCTGATGAACTGAACTGAATCTAGAGGTGAGGTGTACATACTGCCTGATGAACTGAATCTGAATCTGATGAACTGAATCTAGAGGTGTGGTGTACATACTGCCTGATAAACTGAATCTAGAGGTGAGATGTACATACTGCCTGATGAACTGAATCTAGAGGTGAGGTGTACATACTGCCTGATGAACTGAACTGAATCTAGAGGTGAGTGTACATACTGCCTGATGAACTGAATCTAGATGTACAACTGCCTGATGAACTGAATCTAGAGGTGAGGTGTACATACTGCCTGATGAACTGAATCTAGAGGTGAGGTGTACATACTGCCTGATGAACTGAACTGAATCTAGAGGTGAGGTGTACATACTGCCTGATGAACTGAACTGAATCTAGAGGTGAGGTGTACATACTGCCTGATGAACTGAACTGAATCTAGAGGTGAGGTGTACATACTGCCTGATGAACTGAATCTGGAGGTGAGATGTACATACTGCCTGATGAACTGAACTGAATCTAGAGGTGAGATGTACATACTGCCTGATGAACTGAACTGAATCTGCCTGATGAACTGAATCTGGAGGTGAGGTGTACATACTGCCTGATGAACTGAATCTGGAGGTGAGGTGTACATACTGCCTGATGAACTGAATCTAGAGGTGAGGTGTACATACTGCCTGATGACTGAACTGAATCTGGAGGTGAGGTGTACATACTGCCTGATGAACTGAATCTAGAGGTGAGGTGTACATACTGCCTGATGAACTGAATCTAGAGGTGAGGTGTACATACTGCCTGATGAACTGAACTGAATCTAGAGGTGAGGTGTACATACTGCCTGATGAACTGAATCTGGAGGTGAGGTGTACATACTGCCTGATGAACTGAATCTGTACATACTGCCTGATGAACTGAATCTGGAGGTGAGATGTACATACTGCCTGATGAACTGAACTGAATCTAGAGGTGAGATGTACATACTGCCTGATGAACTGAACTGAATCTGGAGGTGAGGTGTACATACTGCCTGATGAACTGAACTGAATCTAGAGGTGAGGTGTACATACTGCCTGATGAACTGAATCTAGAGGTGAGGTGTACATACTGCCTGATGAACTGAACTGAATCTAGAGGTGAGGTGTACATACTGCCTGATGAACTGAACTGAATCTAGAGGTGAGGTGTACATACTGCCTGATGAACTGAATCTAGAGGTGAGGTGTACATACTGAGGTGTACATACTGCCTGATGAACTGAACTGAATCTAGAGGTGAGGTGTACATACTGCCTGATGAACTGAATCTAGAGGTGAGATGTACATACTGCCTGATGAACTGAATCTAGAGGTGAGGTGTACATACTGCCTGATGAACTGAATCTAGAGGTGAGGTGTACATACTGCCTGATGAACTGAACTGAATCTAGAGGTGAGGTGTACATACTGCCTGATGAACTGAATGAACTGAATGAACTGAATCTAGAGGTGAGATGTACATACTGCCTGATGAACTGAACTGAATCTAGAGGTGAGGTGTACATACTGCCTGATGAACTGAATCTGGAGGTGAGGTGTACATACTGCCTGATGAACTGAACTGAATCTAGAGGTGAGGTGTACATACTGCCTGATGAACTGAATCTAGAGGTGAGGTGTACATACTGCCTGATGAACTGAACTGAATCTAGAGGTGAGGTGTACATACTGCCTGATGAACTGAATCTGGAGGTGAGGTGTACATACTGCCTGATGACTGAACTGAATCTGGAGGTGAGATGTACATACTGCCTGATGAACTGAATCTAGAGGTGAGATGTACATACTGCCTGATGAACTGAACTGAATCTGGAGGTGAGGTGTACATACTGCCTGATGAACTGAACTGAATCTAGAGGTGAGGTGTACATACTGCCTGATGAACTGAACTGAATCTAGAGGTGAGGATGTACATACTGCCTGATGAACTGAATCTGGAGGTGAGATGTACATACTGCCTGATGAACTGAACTGAATCTAGAGGTGAGGTGTACATACTGCCTGATGAACTGAACTGAATCTGGAGGTGAGATGTACATACTGCCTGAACTGAATCTAGAGGTGATGAACTGCCTGATGAACTGAATCTGGAGGTGAGTGTACATACTGCCTGATGAACTGAACTGAATCTAGAGGTGAGGTGTACATACTGCCTGATGAACTGAACTGAATCTAGAGGTGAGATGTACATACTGCCTGATGAACTGAACTGAATCTAGAGGTGAGATGTACATACTGCCTGATGAACTGAACTGAATCTAGAGGTGAGGTGTACATACTGCCTGATGAACTGAATCTAGAGGTGAGGTGTACATACTGCCTGATGAACTGAACTGAATCTAGAGGTGAGATGTACATACTGCCTGATGAACTGAACTGAATCTAGAGGTGAGATGTACATACTGCCTGATGAACTGAACTGAATCTAGAGGTGAGATGTACATACTGCCTGATGAACTGAATCTAGAAGAGGTGAGGTGTACATACTGCCTGATGAACTGAATCTAGAGGTGAGTGTACATACTGCCTGATGAACTGAACTGAATCTAGAGGTGAGGTGTACATACTGCCTGATGATGAACTGAATCTGAACTGAAGAGGTGAGGTGTACATACTGCCTGATGAACTGAACTGAATCTGCCTGATGAGGTGAGGTGTACATACTGCCTGATGAACTGAATCTAGAGGTGAGGTGTACATACTGCCTGATGAACTGAACTGAATCTAGAGGTGAGATGTACATACTGCCTGATGAACTGAACTGAATCTAGAGGTGAGGTGTACATACTGCCTGATGAACTGAACTGAATCTAGAGGTGAGATGTACATACTGCCTGATGAACTGAATCTAGAGGTGAGATGTACATACTGCCTGATGAACTGAACTGAATCTAGAGGTGAGATGTACATACTGCCTGATGAACTGAACTGAATCTAGAGGTGAGGTGTACATACTGCCTGATGAACTGAACTGAATCTACTGCCTGACTGGTGAGGTGTACATACTGCCTGATGAACTGAACTGAATCTGAAGAGGTGAGGTGTACATACTGCCTGATGAACTGAACTGAATCTAGAGGTGAGGTGTACATACTGCCTGATGAACTGAACTGAATCTAGAGGTGAGGTGTACATACTGCCTGAACTGAACTGAATCTGATGAACTGTGAGAGTGTACATACTGCCTGATGAACTGAATCTAGAGGTGAGGTGTACATACTGCCTGATGAACTGAATCTAGAGGTGAGGTGTACATACTGCCTGATGAACTGAATCTAGAGGTGAGGTGTACATACTGCCTGATGAATGAACTGAATCTGGAGGTGAGGTGTACATACTGCCTGATGAACTGAACTGAATCTAGAGGTGAGATGTACATACTGCCTGATGAACTGAACTGAATCTAGAGGTGAGGTGTACATACTGCCTGATGAACTGAACTGAATCTAGAGGTGAGGTGTACATACTGCCTGATGATGAACTGAATCTAGAGGTGAGGTGTACATACTGCCTGATGAACTGAACTGAATCTGGAGGTGAGGTGTACATACTGCCTGATGAACTGAATCTAGAGGTGAGTGTACATACTGCCTGATGAACTGAATCTAGAGGTGAGGTGTACATACTGCCTGATGAACTGAACTGAATCTAGAGTGAGGTGTACATACTGCCTGATGAACTGAACTGAATCTAGAGGTGAGGTGTACATACTGCCTGATGAACTGAACTGAATCTAGAGGTGAGATGTACATACTGCCTGATGAACTGAACTGAATCTAGAGGTGAGGTGTACATACTGCCTGATGAACTGAATCTGGAGGTGAGATGTACATACTGCCTGATGAACTGAACTGAATCTAGAGGTGAGATGTACATACTGCCTGATGAACTGTACATACTGCCTGATGAACTGAATCTAGAGGTGAGATGTACATACTGCCTGATGAACTGAATCTAGAGGTGAGATGTACATACTGCCTGATGAACTGAACTGAATCTAGAGGTGAGATGTACATACTGCCTGATGAACTGAACTGAATCTAGAGGTGAGATGTACATACTGCCTGATGAACTGAATCTAGAGGTGAGATGTACATACTGCCTGATGAACTGAATCTAGAGGTGAGGTGTACATACTGCCTGATGACTGAACTGAATCTAGAGGTGAATGTACATACTGCCTGACTGAACTGAATCTAGAGGTGAGGTGTACATACTGCCTGATGAACTGAACTGAATCTAGAGGTGAGATGTACATACTGAACCTGATGAACTGAACTGAATCTAGAGGTGAGATGTACATACTGCCTGATGAACTGAACTGAATCTAGAGGTGAGAGGTGTACATACTGCCTGATGAACTGAATCTAGAGGTGAGATGTACATACTGCCTGATGAACTGAACTGAATCTAGAGGTGAGGTGTACATACTGCCTGATGAACTGAACTGAATCTAGAGGTGAGATGTACATACTGCCTGATGAACTGAACTGAATCTAGAGGTGAGATGTACATACTGCCTGATGAACTGAACTGAATCTAGAGGTGAGGTGTACATACTGCCTGACTGAACTGAATCTAGAGGTGAGATGTACATACTGCCTGATGAACTGAACTGAATCTAGAGGTGAGGTGTACATACTGCCTGATGAACTGAACTGAATCTAGAGGTGAGGTGTACATACTGCCTGATGAACTGAACTGAATCTAGAGGTGAGGTGTACATACTGCCTGATGAACTGAACTGAATCTAGAGGTGAGATGTACATACTGCCTGATGAACTGAACTGAATCTAGAGGTGAGGTGTACATACTGCCTGATGAACTGAATCTAGAGGTGAGGTGTACATACTGCCTGATGAACTGAACTGAATCTAGAGGTGAGTGTACATACTGCCTGATGAACTGAATCTAGAGGTGAGGTGTACATACTGCCTGATGAACTGAATCTAGAGGTGAGGTGTACATACTGCCTGATGAACTGAATCTAGAGGTGAGGTGTACATACTGCCTGATGAACTGAACTGAATCTAGAGGTGAGGTGTACATACTGCCTGAGGAATCTGAGAGGTGTACATACTGCCTGATGAACTGAATCTAGAGGTGAGATGTACATACTGCCTGATGAACTGAACTGAATCTAGAGGTGAGATGTACATACTGCCTGATGAACTGAATCTAGAGGTGAGGTGTACATACTGCCTGATGAACTGAATCTAGAGGTGAGGTGTACATACTGCCTGATGAACTGAATCTAGAGGTGAGGTGTACATACTGCCTGATGAACTGAATCTAGAGGTGAGGTGTACATACTGCCTGATGAACTGAATCTAGAGGTGAGATGTGTACATACTGCCTGATGAACTGAACTGAATCTAGAGGTGAGGTGTACATACTGCCTGATGAACTGAATCTAGAGGTGAGGTGTACATACTGCCTGATGAACTGAACTGAACTAGAGGTGAGGTGTACATACTGCCTGATGAACTGAATCTAGAGGTGAGGTGTACATACTGCCTGATGAACTGAATCTAGAGGTGAGGTGTACATACTGCCTGATGAACTGAATCTAGAGGTGAGGTGTACATACTGCCTGATGAACTGAATCTAGAGGTGAGGTGTACATACTGCCTGATGAACTGAATCTAGAGGTGAGGTGTACATACTGCCTGATGAACTGAATCTAGAGGTGAGGTGTACATACTGCCTGATGAACTGAATCTAGAGGTGAGGTGTACATACTGCCTGATGAACTGAATCTAGAGGTGAGGTGTACATACTGCCTGATGAACTGAATCTAGAGGTGAGGTGTACATACTGCCTGATGAACTGAATCTAGAGGTGAGGTGTACATACTGCCTGATGAACTGAACTGAATCTAGAGGTGAGGTGTACATACTGCCTGATGAACTGAATCTAGAGGTGAGGTGTACATACTGCCTGATGAACTGAACTGAATCTAGAGGTGAGGTGTACATACTGCCTGATGAACTGAATCTAGAGGTGAGATGTACATACTGCCTGATGAACTGAACTGAATCTAGAGGTGAGGTGTACATACTGCCTGATGAACTGAATCTAGAGGTGTGGTGTACATACTGCCTGATGAACTGAACTGAATCTAGAGGTGAGATGTACATACTGCCTGATGAACTGAATCTAGAGGTGAGATGTACATACTGAACCTGATGTACAACTGAACTGAATCTAGAGGTGAGATGTACATACTGCCTGATGAACTGAATCTAGAGAGTGTACATACTGCCTGATGAACTGAATCTAGAGGTGAGGTGTACATACTGCCTGATGAACTGAACTGAATCTAGAGGTGAGATGTACATACTGCCTGATGAACTGAACTGAATCTAGAGGTGAGATGTACATACTGCCTGATAAACTGAACTGAATCTAGAGGTGAGATGTACATACTGCCTGATGAACTGAACTGAATCTGAGGTGTACATACTGCCTGATGAACTGAATCTGGAGGTGAGGTGTACATACTGCCTGATGAACTGAACTGAATCTAGAGGTGAGATGTACATACTGCCTGATGAACTGAATCTAGAGGTGAGATGTACATACTGCCTGATGAACTGAATCTAGAGGTGAGATGTACATACTGCCTGATGAACTGAATCTAGAGGTGAGGTGTACATACTGCCTGATGAACTGAATCTAGAGGTGAGGTGTACATACTGCCTGATGAACTGAATCTAGAGGTGAGGTGTACATACTGCCTGATGAACTGAACTGAATCTGCCTGATGAACTGAATCTGGAGGTGAGGTGTACATACTGCCTGATGAACTGAATCTGGAGGTGAGGTGTACATACTGCCTGATGAACTGAATCTAGAGGTGAGGTGTACATACTGCCTGATGAACTGAACTGCCTCCTCATACTTCATCCCGCCCTCGATCAGAGCCAGAGCCACCAGCACAGGAGCCCTGGAGGGAGAAACGCAAAGAAACAGCCTTTACATGCTGCTACTAATACTGGGACTTAAAGACACAGTCAGACTGCTGTTAATACTGGGACTTAAAGACACAGTCAGACTGCTGCTAATACTGGGACTAATACTGGGACTTATAGACACAGGACTTAATACTGGGACTTAAAGACACAGTCAGACTGCTGCTAATACTGGGACTAATACTGGGACTTAAAGACACAGTCAGACTGCTGTTAATACTGGGACTAATACTGGGACTTAAAGGGACTTAATACTGGGACTTAAAGACACAGTCAGACTGCTACTAATACTGGGACTAATACTGGGACTTAAAGACACAGTCAGACTGCTGTTAATACTGGGACTAATACTGGGACTTAAAGACACAGTCAGACTGCTGTTAATACTGGAACTAATACTGGGACTTAAAGACACAGTCAGACTGCTGTTAATACTGGGACTTAAAGACACAGTCAGACTGCTACTAATACTGGGACTAATACTGGGACTTAAAGACACAGTCAGACTGCTACTAATACTGGGACTAATACTGGGACTTAAAGACACAGTCAGACTGCTGTTAATACTACTTAAAGACACAGTCAGACTGCTGTTAATACTGGGACTTAAAGACACAGTCAGACTGCTGTTAATACTGGGACTAATACTGGGACTTAGACACAGTCAGACTGCTTAATACTGGGACTAATACTGGGACTTAAAGACACAGTCAGACTGCTACTAATACTGGGACAGTCAGACTGCTGTTAATACTGGGACTTACTGGGAAGACACAGTCAGACTGCTGTTAATACTGGGACTAATACTGGGACTTATAGACACAGTCAGACTGCTGCTAATACTGGGACTTAAAGACACAGTCAGACTGCTGTTAATACTGGGACTTAAAGACACAGTCAGACTGCTGTTAATACTGGGACTAATACTGGGACTTAAAGACACAGTCAGACTGCTGTTAATACTGGGACTTAGACACAGTTAGACTGCTGTTAATACTGGAACTAATACTGGGACTTAAAGACACAGTCAGACTGCAGACACAGTCAGACTGCTGGGACTAATACTGGGACTTAAAGACACAGTCAGAGTTAATACTGGGACTTAGACACAGTTAGATAATACTGGGACTAATACTGGGACTTAAAGACACAGTCAGACTGCTGGGACTAATACTGGGACTTAAAGACACAGTCAGACTGCTGTTAATACTGGGACTTAGACACAGTTAGACTGCTGTTAATACTGGAACTAATACTGGGACTTAAAGACACAGTCAGACTGCTGTTAATACTGGGACTTAGACACAGTCAGACTGCTGTTAATACTGGGACTTAGACACAGTCAGACTGCTGTTAATACTGGAACTAATACTGGGACTTAGACACAGTCAGACTGCTGTTAATACTGGGACTAATACTGGGACTTATAGACACAGTCAGACTGCGGCTAATACTGGGACTTAAAGACACAGTCAGACTGCTGTTAATACTGGGACTTAGACACAGTTAGACTGCTGTTAATACTGGAACTAATACTGGGACTTAAAGACACAGTCAGACTGCTGTTAATACTGGGACTAATACTGGGACTTAAAGACACAGTCAGACTGCTGTTAATACTGGGACTAATACTGGGACTTAAAGACACAGTCAGACTGCTGTTAATACTGGGACTTAGACACAGTTAGACTGCTGTTAATACTGGGACTTAAAGACACAGTCAGAACCTTATGGGCCCTGGTCAAAAGTAGTGTACTTAATAGGGAATATAGCACCATTTGGGACGTTAGAAACAGCATTCACATATTAAGACGGGGAATTAAAAGACATCCATTAGTATCCTTCCTGTTATGCCCCCAGCAACGTCTCTCTCTCCATGTTGTCACAACACAGCCAGTTCCCAGGGAATGGAGTTCATTCTGGTTTGGACAGAGCAAAGCCCTGCTGCACGTTGAGAGATGGAACTAGTTGTGCTGTATTTGGCCACTAATATTTACAGGTAACAAATCATTAGGAAAAGCTGTAGCCCACTTTCCCCTTTTCTAGCCTTATATGGGTTGTTACTGTGGTTACGGTAAGTCAGTGTGGAAATAGAGAGCTGAAGAGCATAACACCACTAACACAAACACGGGACTTCTAGGAATCAGTGAAACAGATGAGGTGCCTGCCTGCATGGACAGGAGACATTCAAACATATTCATCTAACTCTACCCTGTCCAGCCATAACAGCCCCCAGACCACTTAGATGTTGCAGAGGTTACCAGCTGAAAGCCAAAGACTCCCCAGCTGATTAACAGGACAACCAACAGTTCAGAGTAAAGTAAACATTGGCGCCCTGTCAAAAACCACAGACGAGTCCCAGAGGAGGTCTCCAGTACGTCAGAGATAGACGGTGCTTCACCAACCCAGGGAGGGGAGGCCGGGGAGCTCCTTCAGCTAACACAGGAGGGGAGGCCGGGGAGCTCCTTCAGCTAACACAGGAGGGGAGGGAAGAGCCTGGGGAGGTCAGGGGGCTGGGTGGCTCCTTCAGCTAACACAGGAGGGGAGGGAAGAGCCTGGGGAGGCCAGGGGGCTGGGTGGCTCCTTCAGCTAACACAGGAGGGGAGAGAAGGGCCTGGGGAGGCCAGGGGGCTGGGTGGCTCCTTCAGCTAACACAGGAGGGGAGGGAAGAGCCTGGGGAGGTCAGGGGGCTGGGTGGCTCCTTCAGCTAACACAGGAGGGGAGGGAAGAGCCTGGGGAGGTCAGGGGGCTGGGAGGCTCCTTCAGCTAACACAGGAGGGAGGGAAGAGCTCCTTCAGCTAACACAGGAGGGGAGGGAAGAGCCTGGGGAGGCCAGGGGGCTGGGTGGCTCCTTCAGCTAACACAGGAGGGGAGGGAAGAGCCTGGGGAGGCCAGGGGCCTGGGTGGCTCCTTCAGCTAACACAGGAGGGGAGAGAAGAGCCTGGGGAGGCCAGGTGGCTGGGGGGCTAACACAGGAGGGGAGAGAAGAGCCTCCTTCAGCTAACACAGGAGGGGAGGGAAGAGCCTGGGGAGGCCAGGGGCTGGGGGGCTCCTTCAGCTTACCCAGAGAGGGGAGGGGAACAGGGGCTCCTTCAGCTTCCTACCAATGAGCTCAACCATTATTAGTACCAAAGGCCTGGTTTAACCTGGTTTAATGGCTCCCTATTGCCCACAGGGCTCTGGTCAAAAGTAGTGCACGATGTATAGAATAGGGTACCATTTGAGACATCTTCTCCTCTACTAGATAATATACTCCATCAGTACAGATGTGACTCGTTGTCTCTCCTCTGCCATAGAGGACACCTGAAGGAACACCAGACAGGACAGGGCTAAAATGAGCCTGGTAACCAGATCAGTTTGTGCTTCTATTTAGTCAACTCCTCTGTTATGTTGGTTGGCATGGCCAACCGTAAGAACTAATGTACGGCATGGCCAACCGTAAGAACTAATGTACGGCATGGCCAACCGTAAGAACTAATGTACGGCATGGCCAACCGTAAGAACTAATGTACGGCATGGCCAACCGTAAGAACTAATGTACGGCATGGCCAACCATAAGAACTAATGTACGGCATGGCCAACCATAAGAACTAATGTACGGC
This sequence comes from Oncorhynchus gorbuscha, assembly GCF_021184085.1. Lineage (NCBI taxonomy): Eukaryota > Metazoa > Chordata > Actinopteri > Salmoniformes > Salmonidae > Oncorhynchus > Oncorhynchus gorbuscha. The sequence goes on from NW_025746780.1 coordinate 39,308, forward strand.
ATGGCCAACCATAAGAACTAAATGTACGGCATGGCCAACCATAAGAACTAATGTACGGCATGGCCAACCATAAGAACTAATGTACGGCATGGCCAACCATAAGAACTAATGTACGGCATGGCCAACCATAAGAACTAATGTACGGCATGGCCAACCATAAGAACTAATGTATGGTAATTTACGGCATGGCCAACCATAAGAACTAATGTACGGCATGGCCAACCATAAGAACTAATGTACGGCATGGCCAACCATAAGAACTAATGTACGGCATGCCAACCATAAGAACTAATGTATGGTAATGTACGGCATGGCCAACCGTAAGAACTAATGTATGGTAATGTATGGCATGGCCAACAGTAAGAACTAATGTATGGTAATGTATGGCATGGCCAACAGTAAGAACTAATGTATGGTAATGTATGGCATGGCCAACAGTAAGAACTAATGTACGGCATGGCCAACCGTAAGAACTAATGTACGGCACGGCCAACCATAAGAACTAATGTACGGCATGGCCAACCATAAGAACTAATGTACGGCATGGCCAACCATAAGAACTAATGTACGGCATGGCCAACCATAAGAACTAATGTACGGCATGGCCAACCATAAGAACTAATGTATGGTAATGTACGGCATGGCCAACCATAAGAACTAATGTACGGCATGGCCAACCATAAGAACTAATGTACGGCACTGCCAACCATAAGAACTAATGTACGGCACGGCCAACCGTAAGAACTAATGTATGGTAATGTACGGCATGGCCAACAGTAAGAACTAATGTATGGTAATGTACGGCATGGCCAACAGTAAGAACTAATGTACGGCACGGCCAACAGTAAGAACTAATGTACGGCACGGCCAACCATAAGAACTAATGTACGGCATGGCCAACCATAAGAACTAATGTATGGTAATGTATGGCATGGCCAACAATAAGAACTAATGTACGGCATGGCCAACCAGTAAGAACTAATGTACGGCACGGCCAACCATAAGAACTAATGTACGGCATGGCCAACCATAAGAATGTATGGTAATGTACGGCATGGCCAACAGTAAGAACTAATGTACGGCATGGCCAACCAGTAAGAACTAATGTACGGCATGGCCAACAGTAAGAACTAATGTACGGCATGGCCAACCATAAGAACTAATGTACGGCATGGCCAACCGTAAGAACTAATGTACGGCATGGCCAACCGTAAGAACTAATGTACGGCATGGCCAACCGTAAGAACTAATGTACGGCATGGCCAACCGTAAGAACTAATGTACGGCACGGCCAACCGTAAGAACTAATGTACGGCATGGCCAACCATACAAACTAATGTACGGCATGGCCAACCGTACAAACTAATGTACGGCACGGCCAACCGTAAGAACTAATGTATGGTAATGTACGGCATGGCCAACAGTAAGAACTAATGTACGGCATGGCCAACCATAAGAACTAATGTACGGCATGCCAACAGGAGTCCAGAGGCTCAACTACAGAACATACATTACAAGTCTGGGCATGGCCAACCAGAATACAGCTAACTGACATTTCACAAGACAACTGGCTACATCTCAAATGGCACCCTATTCCCTATATAGTGCACTACTTTTGACCAGAGTTCTGGTGAGCTAACTAGTAGAGATCCAATCTGAGAGGAAACACTTAGACACACAATAGAAATAAATGCTGCTTCAACGTTTTTCAGAACTCAACCTCTGTGCTTTGAATAATAAACGGTGGATTAGTTGTGAAGGAGTGGCCCTTGGCTAACAGTTGACTTTGGCTTGGTTCTGTGTGCATGCTGAGAGAGGGCCCTGGTCAGGCTGTAGGAGAAGGGGAGAGACTGGTTGCTGCTGGGACAGTGGCCATCACAGTGGGTGGGTGACACTGTAGCCTTGTGATCTTGGTTCAACTGTCTCACCCAATCAGAACCCTAAGACAGAAGAGTATTAATGCTCCATACCGTCCCAGCCCGGCAACACAGTGCACCGCCACGCAGCAGCCAGGGTCCTCACGGAACTTAGTCTTCAGCAGGTTCAGCCAATCATCTACGATCTTAGTGGGAGGAGGGGCACCGTCATCAAAGGCCCAGTCCTGGAAAACATACAAATACATTCACATTAGAAAACAATGTAATTGTCCACACAATGTGGGAATTGGTCTTCGGCATCACACATCATAAACAGTACAGTTCTGTCTCTCTGACAGAAACAGCTGATTAGCATTGGCACTCTGAGGGAGCCCATTGTTACGAGACAAAGCAGCTCAACACTGCACCCTTATCTACTTCAAACTGAGGAACCAGACAAAGCAGAATCCCCTACGGAGGGTGAATGTTTTTAAAAGAGTTTGTGAAGCGCTGCAAGTCTGAAACAACTGGTTCCAAGCCGCTACACACTGAAATGAGACATCTGTACCCACGTAACAGGGAGGAACGCAGAGTGTACCAACCTCAGTCATCTAAGCATGACTCACAACATGAACCAACTGTCCCCACAGACAACACACTGTGTAATGAGACATCTGTACCCAGGTAACAGAGAGGAACGCAGAGTGTACCAACCTCAGTCATCTAAGCATGACTCACAACATGAACCAACTGTCCCCACAGACAACACACTGTGTCCTTCCTACACTATTCACTGTTCCTGCCATCTCAACAAGCACCTCCCATCCAAACAGTGGGAACATTCAGTCAGTGACTGGTGGTATCGGAGGGCGTGGTAGTGGTGTGGGGGCTGTGCTTCGGCAAAGTGGGTGGAGTTATATCCTTCCTGTTTGGCCCTGTCTGGGGGTGTCCTCGGATGGGGCCACAGTGTCTCCTGACCCCTCCTGTCTCAGCCTCCAGTATTTATGCTACAGTAGTTTATGTGTCGGGGGGCTAGGGTCAGTTTGTTATATCTGGAGTACTTCTCCTGTCCTATTCGGTGTCCTGTGTGAATCTAAGTGTGCGTTCTCTAATTCTCTCCTTCTCTCTTTCTTTCTCTCTCTCGGAGGACCTGAGCCCTAGGACCGTGCTCCAGGACTACCTGACATGATGACTCCTTGCTGTCCCCAGTCCACCTGACCGTGCTGCTGCTCCAGTTTCAACTGTTCTGCCTTATTATTATTCGACCATGCTGGTCATTTATGAACATTTGAACATCTTGGCCATGTTCTGTTATAATCTCCACCAGACACAGCCAGAAGAGGACTGGCCACCCCACATAACCTGGTTCCTCTCTAGGTTTCTTCCTAGGTTTTGGCCTTTCTAGGGAGTTTTTCCTAGCCACCGTGCTTCTACACCTGCATTGCTTGCCGTTTGGGGTTTTAGGCTGGGTTTCTGTACAGCACTTTGAGATATCAGCTGATGTACGAAGGGCTATATAAATACATTTGATTTGATTTAGATTCATCTCAAATGGTACCCTAATTCCCTATATAGTGCACTACAATAGGGCTCAAGTAGTACACAATGTAGGCAATAGGGTGCCATTTGGGACACGTAACATGTTCCATCAGCACCCACAGCATCAGGAAAGCCTTCTGTCAACACAGACAACACTATCAGGGGTTTGTTTGTAGTTGTTGCAGAACCACAACAGAGAACAGATGTGTGGTCACCTCTTCTTCACGGAGTGAACTGTGGGGAACTGTTTGAATTCAACGTTTAATTGGTTTGGCTAGTGTACATTAAATCAGTCGGTTGGATACTATGTATTTTTCTGGCCATGTTGGGCTACCATCCCCTATAATGACAAACACTCTTTCATTGACTAGACAACGATGGTAGATTAACTAAGATATCTATCACCTGGTCAGATGTAGACCTAATGCACCATACAGCATCAAGGATGCTCAAACCAGCTGTTTGACTTCTCCATTGGACAGATGAAGGCTTAAAGCAGAAACCATGGGTGTCTAGGAGGGATCAGTCACACTAGAGACCCATAGGGTCCCATAAGGTGGCGCACAATTGGCCCAGCGTCGTCCGGGTTTGGCCGTCATTGTAAATAAGAATTTGTTCTTAACTGGCTTGCCTAGTTAAATAAAAGGTTACCTGTAAAAAATAACACACACAGAGATACATCTCTTATCTTCTAGTGGAGTGGGACTTCCAACAACACAATACCTGCTCCCAGGGACAAACATCTTGTGTGTTTGACGACAATGCGTTACCAAGACAACAACTCCCTTCAAAAGCCCTTGGGGGCTCAGCTGATCACAGGCCTGGCTGGGAAAGATGTTATGATGACATCACTATTTCACACTGCCATGAATAGAAGGGTGCAACTGGGACTTTCTCAAAAAACAAAACAAGAAAGTGATCTGAAGGACTGATATTACAGGATGAACAAGAGGATGTCTTGTCAGCGCCAGTCAGCGTTTCCTGCTGCTGTTTTCTTCTGATCATCTCCAGTGAGGGAACAACAGGTGTGGTGGCTGTGAACCAACTCTATCCTGGGGTTAAGGGTCGTTCCACATGGACACTGCAGGCTGCGTCCCAAACGGGTCATAGGGCCCAGAACCCAGGGTCGGACCCATACCAGGGGTCGGGACCATACCGGGGTCGGGACCCATGCCGGGGGCCGGGACCCATGCCGGGGGTCGGGACCCATACCGGGGGTCGGGACCATACCGGGGGTCGGGACCCATACCGGGGGTCGGGACCATACCAGGGGTCGGGGACCATACCAGGGGTCGGGACCATACCAGTATTGTGATACTCATTAGTATCGTGACAAGGAAACAAAACATCAAGCGGCTGTAACGTTTTGGGGAAAACAGCCATAATGTTGGAAACATCATTATGTCGTCATCCAGGGTCACATGGCTTTTCAAACTACAGCCACAACATCCAGCAAGTTAAAGGATCAACGAGTTTGGTCTGCTTCGGGTTTACATTTTTTGCCATGGGAAAAAAATGGTACAAAGTAATGCAACATATAGGATATTAGGGCGCCATTTTAGACACACAGGCAAAACACACAACAGGACCCATTCTACCAGTAACACACAACAGGACCCATTCTACCAGTAACACACACAACAGGACCCAGTCTACCAGTAACACACAACAGGACCCAGTCTACCAGTAACACACAACAGGATCCAGTCTACCAGTAACACACAACAGGATCCAGTCTACCAGTAACACACAACAGGATCCAGTCTACCAGTAACACACAACAGGATCCAGTCTACCAGTAACACACAACAGGATCCAGTCTACCAGTAACACACAACAGGATCCATTCTACCAGTAACACACAACAGGATCCAGTCTACCAGTAACACACAACAGGATCCAGTCTACCAGTAACACACAACAGGATCCAGTCTACCAGTAACACACAACAGGATCCAGTCTACCAGTAACACACAACAGGATCCATTCTACCAGTAACACACAACAGGATCCATTCTACCAGTAACACACAACAGGATCCATTCTACCAGTAACACAACAAAACACAACAGGATCCATTCTACCAGTAACACACAACAGGATCCATTCTACCAGTAACACACAGGCAAAACCCACAACAGGATCCATTCTACCAGGCAAAACACACAACAGGACCCATTCTACCAGTAACACACAGGCAAAACCCACAACAGGATCCATTCTACCAGTAACACACAGGCAAAACCCACAACAGGATCCATTCTACCAGTAACACACAGGCAAAACCCACAACAGGAACCCGTTGTGACAACCTTGAGAGTAAATCTCTCCCTAATAGAATCTTCGACTGTAGAGAGGATGTGGTTAAAAATAACATTTACATCTACTAAGAGGTGAACAGAGCCGCCTGGTATGTCAACAGTAAGCTATTCATGTCGTGAAGCTCATTCCAAGTCCAACCAACGCAGCCCAGAGCTAAAGACAAGAACTTGGAGGAGGAGGAGGCAGAGTTCTAATTGTGGCCCGAAGAACGTCTTGGGCTGTTTCTCAGAACCCCCAGAACAGACCTTGTCACCATGGTATCCTTCTTCCTCTGCAACTTGACTCTCATACGACAACCAGCGAGACGTTTGGCAGAGTGTAGGTCTCAAATCTGTCACCCTTTATAGTGCAGTGCACTACTTATGATTAGGGCCCACACAGCTCTGCTCAAAAGTAGTGCACTATATGGACACAATAGGGTGCCATTTTGGGCCACTTCCTGAATGAGTCCACAGTCCCTTTATATCAGCCAGCTGAACGTTATCACATGCTACAGAGGATGGTCTATGTTAAGTCAGTCACAAGGTGGATGGACACACCTCTGGTACTTACCACCGTTATTACTGGTTATATATGGCCTCCTATACCCCCACCATTACTGATACACTGGTAAGACTAAAGTGATTGAGATTGAGGGAGTAACATTTCTCCATATAATGCCAATAAATAACCTCTTTGAGCAATGAAAGCATCACGAGCCATGTCAGACAGAACAGCACATTACACAGCGTTCTGAATGAGACAGACAACACGGTTTTCATCTGGAGTTCAGGGAGATGTGGAGGGGAACAGGGAACTGGGTTTCACCTGCCAGCCAGTCTCTCTCAGCTGGTGGCTAATCTTCTGCTCTCTGCTGTGTTCCTATTGAAGAGGAGGCACTGAGCCAGTCAGTCAGCAAGTGTACAAGTGGTACGTCCCAAATGGCACCCTATTCCCTACATAGTGCACTACCTTTGACCAGAGCCGGACTCAGTCAGCCAGGATACAAGGCTCTCTCTCACACAGGGAAGAGAAGAGAGAGGACTCAGTCAGCCAGGATACAAGGCTCTCTCTCACACAGGGAAGAGAAGAGAGAGGACTCAGTCAGCCAGGATACAAGGATCTCTCTCACACAGGGAAGAGAAGAGAGAGGACTCAGTCAGCCAGGATACAAGGATCTCTCTCACACAGGGAAGAGAAGAGAGAGGACTCAGTCAGCCAGGATACAAGGCTCTCTCTCACACAGGGAAGAGAAGAGAGAGGACCCAGTCAGCCAGGATACAAGGCTCTCTCACACACAGGGAAGAGAAGAGAGAGGACTCAGTCAGCCAGGATACAAGGCTCTCTCTCACACAGGGAAGAGAAGAGAGAGGACTCAGTCAGCCAGGATACAAGGCTCTCTCTCACACAGGGAAGAGAAGAGAGAGGACTCAGTCAGCCAGGATACAAGGCTCTCTCACACAGGGAAGAGAAGAGAGAGGACTCAGTCAGCCAGGATACAAGGCTCTCTCACACAGGGAAGAGAAGAGAGAGGACTCAGTCAGCCAGGATACAAGGATCTCTCTCACACAGGGAAGAGAAGAGAGAGGACTCAGTCAGCCAGGATACAAGGCTCTCTCTCACACAGGGAAGAGAAGAGAGAGGACTCAGTCAGCCAGGATACAAGGCTCTCTCTCACACAGGGAAGAGAAGAGAGAGGACTCAGTCAGCCAGGATACAAGGCTCTCTCTCACACAGGGAAGAGAAGAGAGGACTCAGTCAGCCAGGATACAAGGATCTCTCTCACACAGGGAAGAGAAGAGAGGACTCAGTCAGCCAGGATACAAGGATCTCTCTCACACAGGGAAGAGAAGAGAGGGGACTCAGTCAGCCAGGATACAAGGCTCTCTCTCACACAGGGAAGAGAAGAGAGAGGACTCAGTCAGCCAGGATACAAGGCTCTCTCTCACACAGGGAAGAGAAGAGAGAGGACTCTGTGTGACCGTGTCACTCTGATAACACAACAGACAGAGGGTGGTTAAGGGCCTTATGTAACCCGGGCCTCTAGCTATTCTCTACATCCCTACATTCTTCTCATCTGATGCTACCCCTCCTCTGAGAGGGTACCCGCTCTCTGCTCTCAACAACATTATTAACTCAGAGGGAGAGAAAGGAGAGAGAGAAAGGAGAGAGAGAGTGAAGAAAAAGAAAGACCAGGTGAGAGGAGAGGATGTTGGGAGACAAGAGAGGAGTAAACCATGAGGTAAACCCTGACGCTGAGCTAGATGTGTGTGTGTGTGTGTGTGTGTGTGTGTGTGTGTGTGTGTGTGTGTGTGTGTGTGTGTGTGTGTGTGTGTGTGTGTGTGTGTGTGTGTGTGTGTGTGTGTGTGTGTGTGTGTGTGTGTGTGTGTGTGTGTGTGTGTGTGCAGCAGGGTGTGTGTGTGTTCGGGGAAGGAGGTAGTGTTTCCTCTACTCCAACACATGTGCAGCAGAGGTGAGATCATGAATAACATACTGGATAATTTTTTTAAACAGAGGAAACAGGGTCAATGGAACAGACTGGATAGACTTTTTTCAAACAGTTCAGACAGCAGTAGACTAGTCTCAATGGACCAGTTCAGACAGCAGTAGACTAGTCTCAATGGACCAGTTCAGACAGCAGTAGACTAGTCTCAATGGACCAGTTCAGACAGCAGTAGACTAGTCTCAATGGACCAGTTCAGACAGCAGTAGACTAGTCTCAATGGACCAGTTCAGACAGCAGTAGACTAGTCTCAATGGACCAGTTCAGATGGACCAGCAGTAGACTAGTCTCAATGGACCAGTTCAGGTAGCAGTAGACTAGTCTCAATGGACCAGTTCAGGTGGACCAGTTCAGGTAACAGTAGACTAGTCTCAATGGGCCAGTTCAGACAGTAGCAGTAGACTAGTCACAATGGGCCAGTTCAGACAGTAGCAGTAGACTAGTCTCAATGGACCAGTTCAGGTAGCAGTAGACTAGTCTCATGGTAGCAGTAGACCAGTCTCAATGGGCCAGTTCAGACAGTAGCAGGCCACGTTTCACCTCATTTTGTACCTACTGAACACCACCAGGGTCGTATTCATTAATGCACAGCGTACCAGAACTTTTGACACCGTAGCAAAACGTCTTGCAACAGAAAAATGAAAAAAAGCTTTTCTCACTGGACAAGTTCAGGTAGGACCCCCTTCGTTTCAGCCTGTTTTGCTTCCGTTTGGTTCCTAGTGAATAGAACCCTAGTGAGAGAGTGTAGAGAAGAGGGATCCGATGTGTGTGTGTGTGTGTGTGTGTGTGTGTGTGTGTATCTTTGCGCACCATGACTGTGATGCCATCCTTCTCCAGAGGTGTCTTGTCGTAGGTGACCTCACACACCCGCACCACTGTTGTTGCACCATACTGCTTCAGGTCCTGGAATAGGGAGAGGTAACTTCATTAAAACCATTCATGAGTCGGAGGTTTGACAATGACAGTTGTAATACCAGTTAGATTGATTTGGTAACCACCCGGTCACATGACACAGCTAGTTACAGTGGTAATACCAATCAGACCGAGTAGGATTAAGTTTTCCCTAGATGCTGATCTACCATCAGTTCTGGGTTTTCCCTGAGAGGCTCACACACTGTTCTTAGAAACAAGTTTTCAGGGTTAGCCAATCACAGATTGTCACCCAATTTAAATATTAATTGTCATCAAATTCCATTCATTGTGACATTTCCATTTTCACCTAACATGAATATTCATGAAGCTTAGCCCAGGGCTAAGAACGTGCAGTGTGAACCCGGAGGAGTAATCTGATTTTAGATCAGTTACCTAGGTACCACTTCTAACTCAGCAGGATTAGACGACCGAGAGCCAGAACAGTCTGGAAGATTCCTCTCGGTCTCATCTGGAAGAAGGTGATAAGAGTGGTGTTAGTGGTGTTGTGTGGAAGGTTCTTCTCTGTCTCACCCCGATGAAGGTGATAAGAGTGGTGTTAGTGGTGTTGTGTGGAAGGTTCTTCTCTGTCTCACCTCGATGAAGGTGATAAGAGTGGTGTTAGTGGTGTTGTGTGGAAGGTTCTTCTCTGTCTCACCTCGATGAAGGTGATAAGAGTGGTGTTAGTGGTGTTGTGTGGAAGGTTCTTCTCTGTCTCATCCCGATGAAGGTGATAAGAGTGGTGTTAGTGGTGTTGTGTGGAAGGTTCTTCTCTGTCTCACCCCGATGAAGGTGATAAGAGTGGTGTTAGTGGTGTTGTGTGGAAGGTTCTTCTCTGTCTCACCCCGATGAAGGTGATAAGAGTGGTGTTAGTGGTGTTGTGTGGAAGGTTCTTCTCTGTCTCACCCTCGATGAAGGTGATAAGAGTGGTGTTAGTGGTGTTGTGTGGAAGGTTCTTCTCTGTCTCACCCCGATGAAGGTGATAAGAGTGGTGTTAGTGGTGTTGTGTGGAAGGTTCTTCTCTGTCTCACCCGATGAAGGTGATAAGAGTGGTGTTAGTGGTGTTGTGTGGAAGGTTCTTCTCTGTCTCACCCCGATGAAGGTGATAAGAGTGGTGTTAGTGGTGTTGTGTGGAAGGTTCTTCTCTGTCTCACCCCGATGAAGGTGATAAGAGTGGTGTTAGTGGTGTTGTGTGGAAGGTTCTTCTCTGTCTCACCTCGATGAAGGTGATAAGAGTGGTGTTAGTGGTGTTGTGTGGAAGGTTCTTCTCTGTCTCACCCCGATGAAGGTGATAAGAGTGGTGTTAGTGGTGTTGTGTGGAAGGTTCTTCTCTGTCTCACCTCGATGAAGGTGATAAGAGTGGTGTTAGTGGTGTTGTGTGGAAGGTTCTTCTCTGTCTCACCTCGATGAAGGTGATAAGAGTGGTGTTAGTGGTGTTGTGTGGAAGGTTCTTCTCTGTCTCACCTCGATGAAGGTGATAAGAGTGGTGTTAGTGGTGTTGTGTGGAAGGTTCTTCTCTGTCTCACCTCGATGAAGGTGATAAGAGTGGATGTTAAGAGTGGTGTTGTGTGGAAGGTTCTTCTCTGTCTCACCCCGATGAAGGTGATAAGAGTGGTGTTAGTGGTGTTGTGTGGAAGGTTCTTCTCTGTCTCACCCCGATGAAGGTGATAAGAGTGGTGTTAGTGGTGTTGTGTGGAAGGTTCTTCTCTGTCTCACCTCGATGAAGGTGATAAGAGTGGTGTTAGTGGTGTTGTGTGGAAGGTTCTTCTCTGTCTCACCCCGATGAAGGTGATAAGTGAGTTGGTGTTAGTGGTGTTGTGTGGAAGGTTCTTCTCTGTCTCACCTCGATGAAGGTGATAAGAGTGGTGTTAGTGGTGTTGTGTGGAAGGTTCTTCTCTGTCTCACCTCGATGAAGGTGATAAGAGTGGTGTTAGTGGTGTTGTGTGGAAGGTTCTTCTCTGTCTCACCTCGATGAAGGTGATAAGAGTGGTGTTAGTGGTGTTGTGTGGAAGGTTCTTCTCTGTCTCACCTCGATGAAGGTGATAAGAGTGGTGTTAGTGGTGTTGTGTGGAAGGTTCTTCTAAGAGTGGTGTTAGTGGTGTTGTGTGTCTCACCTCGATGAAGGTGATAAGAGTGGTGTTAGTGGTGTTGTGTGGAAGGTTCTTCTCTGTCTCATAAGAGTGGTCGATGAAGGTGATAAGAGTGGTGTTAGTGGTGTTGTGTGGAAGGTTCTTCTCTGTCTCACCTCGATGAAGGTGATAAGAGTGGTGTTAGTGGTGTTGTGTGGAAGGTTCTTCTCTGTCTCACCTCGATGAAGGTGATAAGAGTGGTGTTAGTGGTGTTGTGTGGAAGGTTCTTCTCTGTCTCACCCCGATGAAGGTGATAAGAGTGGTGTTAGTGGTGTTGTGTGGAAGGTTCTTCTCTGTTGAAGGTGATAAGAGTGGTGTTAGTGGTGTTGTGTGGAAGGTTCTTCTCTGTCTCACCTCGATGAAGGTGATAAGAGTGGTGTTAGTGGTGTTGTGTGGAAGGTTCTTCTCTGTCTCACCTCGATGAAGGTGATAAGAGTGGTGTTAGTGGTGTTGTGTGGAAGGTTCTTCTCTGTCTCACCTCGATGAAGGTGATAAGAGTGGTGTTAGTGGTGTTAGTGGTGTTGTGTGGAAGGTTCTTCTCTGTCTCACCTCGATGAAGGTGATAAGAGTGGTGTTAGTGGTGTTGTGTGGAAGGTTCTTCTCTGTCTCACCTCGATGAAGGTGATAAGGTGACCTCGATGAAGGTGATAAGAGTGGTGTTAGTGGTGTTGTGTGGAAGGTTCTTCTCTGTCTCACCTCGATGAAGGTGATAAGAGTGGTGTTAGTGGTGTTGTGTGGAAGGTTCTTCTCTGTCTCACCTCGATGAAGGTGATAAGAGTGGTGTTAGTGGTGTTGTGTGGAAGGTTCTTCTCTGTCTCACCTCGATGAAGGTGATAAAGAGTGGTGTTAGTGGTGTTGTGTGGAAGGTTCTTCTCTGTCTCTCGATGAAGGTGATAAGAGTGGTGTTAGTGGTGTTGTGTGGAAGGTTCTTCTCTGTCTCACCCCGATGAAGGTGATAAGAGTGGTGTTAGTGGTGTTGTGTGGAAGGTTCTTCTCGATGAAGGTGATAAGAGTGGTGTTAGTGATGTTGTGTGGAAGGTTCTTCTCTGTCTCACCTCGATGAAGGTGATAAGAGTGGTGTTAGTGGTGTTGTGTGGAAGGTTCTTCTCTGTCTCACCTCGATGAAGGTGATAAGAGTGGTGTTAGTGGTGTTGTGTGGAAGGTTCTTCTCTGTCTCACCTCGATGAAGGTGATAAGAGTGGTGTTAGTGGTGTTGTGTGGAAGGTTCTTCTCTGTCTCACCCCGATGAAGGTGATAAGAGTGGTGTTAGTGGTGTTGTGTGGAAGGTTCTTCTCTGTCTCACCTCGATGAAGGTGTCGAGGGTGGCGTTGGTGGTGTTAGTGGTGTTAGTGGTGTTAGTGGTGTTGTGTGGAAGGTTCTTCTCTGTCTCACCTCGATGAAGGTGTCGAGGGTGGCGTTGGTGGTGTTGTGTGGAAGGTTCTTCTCTGTCTCACCTCGATGAAGGTGTCGAGGGTGGCGTTGGTGGTGTTAGTGGTGTTAGTGGTGTTAGTGGTGTTGTGTGGAAGGTTCTTCTCTGTCTCACCTCGATGAAGGTGTCGAGGGTGGCGTTGGTGGTGTTAGTGGTGTTAGTGGTGTTAGTGGTGTTGTGTGGAAGGTTCTTCTCTGTCTCACCTCGATGAAGGTGTCGAGGGTGGCGTTGGTGGGGTTGTGTGTGATGAGGAACCTCATGTTCTTGTAGGAGACCTCGACGGGGGGAGCCGGACGGTTCATTCTGGACACACTGAGGATCCCACTCTCAGGAGAAGACGCCACGACGTCGACCCAGACCCAGGGGCCCAAACTCACCCTGACAGAGGAGCACCCAGCCCACCAGCTACACTACACTGTCCTGACGCAGCAGGCAGGAAGCCGGGCAGGAAGCCAAGTCACCCCTGCTAGTCTCTCTTGAGGCTGAGGAACAAACCCCAGCAACAACACCCCACCTCAGAAGGACTTTACAAGGTCCTCTCAAGTCTCTCCTGTCCAGGGTGTCTTGGGGTGCTGGGAATAGAGTGGGGTTGGACAGGGTGAAGAGTAAGGTGCCGGGGGAGGGGGGGGGTGAAGAGGTAGCTGTCCGTTAGCTTACGCTGCCCTTGGCCACCGATACTCACTACCCCATCTGGTGAGTTAGTGGGCCTGCCGTCCGTCGGTCAGTCTACAGTCAGAGTGGGGGTGTCTGGGTGGAGAGGGCGACCTGGCTGTGGGCATTCAGGGGTGGGAGGTGCAGCAGGGCAGCAAGGCCATCCTCCCCCCGGGGGGCCTGGGCTCAAGCGCTGAGATGTTGGGCGTGGCAGTAGTCACCGCTCCCCTGCAAGAACTCCATCAACGACTGGCCGGCCTGAGTGCAGCGCTGCAGAGAGAGGAGAGAGTCAGGGGGACTAACAGTCAAACCACACACACACACACACAGTGGGACTAACAGTCAAACCACACACACACACAGAGACAGAGGAGAGAGTCAGTCGGACTAACAGTCAAACCACACACACACACAGAGACAGAGGAGAGAGTCAGTCGGACTAACAGTCAAACCACACACACACACAGAGACAGAGGAGAGAGTCAGTGGGACTAACAGTCAAACCACACACACACACAGAGACAGAGGAGAGAGTCAGTGGGACTAACAGTCAAACACACACACACACACACACACACACACACACACACACACACACACACACACACACACACACACACACACACACACACACACACACACACACACACACACACACACACACACACACACACACACACAGTTAGTTGGGAAGAGAAAGTCTACCTATTCTCCATTATCCCCAGTCAGTCAGTTCAGGACTTCATTTCCTGTTTTGATCAAGCTGGGCTGAAGAGCGTTTGGTAAACTTTTATTCTATCAAACTACACACACAGGGTAAGGAGAGGACACAGACAGGCCTAGACAGGGCCTAAAACTAACTTGTTTGTATAGCAGCCACTGTGGCAGGTAGATACAAAATAAATCTACCAGCCAATCAGATTTTTTACCTGCCAAAATTTTTAAAAATGTGCTGCCATAATTACACAAAGAAACAAAAAAACTGCCATGCTTAGTAATGTTTCTAAAACAAGAAATGTATTACTAGTAAGGAGTTATTGGTTATATTTCTCAATGTAATTTACTATTCTGTGACCCGAGTATTTTTAACATAAACATCAGACAAAAATGTTTAGCTGGCCTTTTAAGGTTACCTTGGTAACAGGGCCACTCAAGTTATCACATGTGCCTGTGTCACTAGTAGAGAGCCAACGAGGTCTCTTTTTGCTAGAAGTGGGAGGAAACTCAAACATTGAAAAAGTAACCTAGCTCGTGAACAAAACAATGTAAATTAACAAGAAATCACTGTAGGATACTTGAGTAAATTAGACCAACTTTTATGCCTGTGCCCATTGCTTCTAAAAACAAATATTTCCACACTCACAGCCCCCCAGACAGGCAGTGTTGCTGCCTGATATCTGAATCCTAATGTTATTGCTTTCTTTGTGCATTAACAGATACGAAACAAAATGGCATTAATACTTTGAAAGCAGCTACTGCAGCTTTTATTTAGCTATAAATCACAACTCACTTGGGCCCATGCTTGACTATTTTTATGAAATACCCACACTGTAGAGCCTGGAGTACTGCCAAGCACTAACATAGCTGGTGAATTATACATTCTTACCTGCCAACGGCAAAATCTACCCACGTTCAGCAGGTGTTAATTTTAGGCCCTGGGCCTAGGTGAGGATAACTGATACCCTAGAACTGCCAATTCCAAAAATACCACACGCAGCGCCATACGCTAACCACACGCAGCGCCATACGCTAACCACACGCAGCGCCATACGCTAACCACACGCAGCGCCATACGCTAACCACACGCAGCGCCATACGCTAACCACACGCAGCGCCATACGCTAACCACACGCAGCGCCATACGCTAACCACACGCAGCGCCATGCGCTAACCACACGCAGCGCCATAACCACACGCAGCGCCATGCGCTAACCACACGCAGCGCCATGCGCTAACCACACGCAGCGCCATGCGCCACGCAGCGCCGCTAACCACACGCAGCGCCATACGCTAACCACACGCAGCGCCATACGCTAACCACACGCAGCGCCATACGCTAACCACACGCAGCGCCATACGCTAACCACACGCAGCGCCATACGCTAACCACACGCAGCGCCATACGCTAACCACACGCAGCGCCATACGCTAACCACACGCAGCGCCCCCACGCTAACCACACGCAGCGCCATACGCTAACCACACGCAGCGCCATACGCTAACCACACGCAGCGCCATACACCACACAGCGCCAGCTAACCACACGCAGCGCCATACGCTAACCACACGCAGCGCCATACGCTAACCACACGCAGCGCCACACGGTAGGACACCAATGGAACGCAGCGCCATACGCTAACCACACGCAGCGCCATACGCTAACCACACGCAGCGCCATACGCTAACCACACGCAGCGCCATCGCTAACCACACGCAGCGCCATACGCTAACCACACGCAGCGCCATACGCTAACCACACGCAGCGCCATACGCTAACCACACGCAGCGCCATACGCTACACGGGCCACACACACAGCGCCATACGCTAAGGGACACAGCGCGCACGCAGCGCCATACGCTAACCACACGCAGCGCCATACGCTAACCACACGCGCGCCATACGCTAACCACACGCAGCGCCATACGCTAACCACACGCAGCGCCATACGCTAACCACACGCAGCGCCATACGCTAACCACACGCAGCGCCACTACGCTAACCCACGCAGCGCCATACGCTAACCACACGCAGCGCCATACGCTAACCACACGCAGCGCCATACGCTAACCACACGCAGCGCCATACGCTAACCACACGCAGCGCCATACGCTAACCACACGCAGCCCCATACGCTAACCACACGCAGCGCCATACGCTAACCACACGCAGCCCCATACGCTAAACACACACAGCGCCATGAGTTAACCACACACAGCGCCATACGCTAACCACACACAGCGCCATACGCTAACCACACACAGCGCCATACGCTAACCACACACAGCGCCATACGCTAACCACACACAGCGCCATACGCTAACCACACACAGCGCCATACGCTAACCACACACAGCGCCATACGCTAACCACACACAGCGCCATGTACTGCATACTTCGAGATGGTAGGACACAAATGGAAAACACTGTGCAGTAGGGACACTTCTCCAGTTATTTCTACTATTTTAGCACTGTAGGGACACTTCTCCAGCTATTTCTACTATTTTAGCGCTGTAGGGACACTTCTCCAGCTATTTCTGCTACTTCAGCGCTGTAGGGACACTTCTCCAGCTATTTCTACTATTTCAGCGCTGTAGGGAC
The DNA here is from genome assembly GCF_021184085.1 of Oncorhynchus gorbuscha. Taxonomy (NCBI): domain Eukaryota; kingdom Metazoa; phylum Chordata; class Actinopteri; order Salmoniformes; family Salmonidae; genus Oncorhynchus; species Oncorhynchus gorbuscha. The sequence continues at coordinate 55,944 of NW_025746780.1, forward strand.
ACTTCTCCAGCTATTTCTGCTACTTCAGCTCTGTAGGGACACTTCTCCAGCTATTTCTACTATTTTGGCGCTGTAGGGACACTTCTCCAGTTATTCCTGCTATTTCAGCGCTGTAGGGACACTTCTCCAGTTATTCCTGCTATTTCAGCGCTGTAGGGACACTTCTCCAGTTATTCCTGCTATTTCAGCGCTGTAGGGACACTTCTCCAGTTATTCCTGCTATTTTAGCTCTGTAGGGACACTTCTCCAGCTATTTCTGCTATTTCAGTGCTGTAGGGACACTTCTCCAGTTATTCCTGTTATTTCAGCATTGTAGGGTAAATTCTCCAGTTATTCCTGCTATTTCAGCGCTGTAGGGACACTTCTCCAGTTATTCCTGCTATTTCAGCGCTGTAGGGACACTTCTCCAGTTATTCCTGCTATTTCAGCGCTGTAGGGACACTTCTCCAGTTATTCCTGCTATTTCAGCGCTGTAGGGACACTTCTCCAGTTATTTCTACAGTTATACCACAATTCACAATCTTGATCAGGATGATACTAGTAGTGTTGTTTTACCTGTAGAGACATACTGTAACCTGGTAGTGTTGTCTGTCGTAATATGGATGAGGTTGCAGCCTACCGTTTAAATGTACTATGGATGAGGTTGCAGCCTACCGTTTAAATGTACTATGGATGAGGTTGCAGCCTACCGTTTAAATGTACTATGGATGAGGTTGCAGCCTACCGTTTAAATGTACTATGGATGAGGTTGCAGCCTACCGTTTAAATGTACTATGGATGAGGTTGCAGCCTACCGTTTAAATGTACTATGGATGAGGTTGCAGCCTACCGTTTAAATGTACTATGGATGAGGTTGCAGCCTACCGTTTAAATGTACTATGGATGAGGTTGCAGCCTACCGTTTAAATGTACTAAGGATGAGGTTGCAGCCTACCGTTGAAATGTACTATGGATGAGGTTGCAGCCTACCGTTTAAATGTACTATGGATGAGGTTGCAGCCTACCGTTTAAATGTAATAAGGATGAGGTTGCAGCCTACCGTTTAAATGTACTATGGATGAGGTTGCAGCCTACCGTTTAAATGTACTATGGATGAGGTTGCAGCCTACCGTTTAAATGTACTATGGATGAGGTTGCAGCCTACCGTTTAAATGTAATAAGGATGAGGTTGCAGCCTACCGTTTAAATGTAATAAGGATGAGGTTGCTGCCTAATTGAGGTAACGCGGACACACTGACAGTAATTCGATACAATCTATGGGGGCTTCGGCTTTACAGTTATTACTACACTATCTCCTTGCCAAAATAACTTCCCTCACTACCTCCTAACTGAACACAGTAGCCAACTGAAGTAGAAAATACAACTGTATGTGAAAGTAAAAGTCCAGAGTAAAACTAGCACTCAGAGAAGCCACCGTATTGTACTGCTCACCTGAGACAACTTCTTTGACAAGAAAACATCCTCAAATAGACAAGAAGAGAAACAACAAGCAGCCTTCTTTAGATTCCTTCCTCACAGCTAAAGCCCAAGAAGCATTTCATTCCTCTGTCACCACCAGGTTGATCAAGCTCATCAAACCCCAGGTCCTCCAAGGAGTCTCTCCAACCTGTTACTCTGCAGAGCTCCCCTTCACACACTGAGCGTCCATCCACACTGCACACACCCGTGAGAAAGCTTATAGTAATCTAGGCAAATACTTCTTCACCACGCCTCTCCTCCTGCGGTCCCTCCCACAGGCTCTCTCTCCTCCTGGGTCCCTCCCACAGGCTCTCTCTCCTCCTGTGGTCCCTCCCACAGGCTCTCTCTCCTCCTGTGGTCCCTCCCACAGGCTCTCTCTCCTCCTGTGGTCCCTCCCACAGGCTCTCTCTCCTCCTGTGGTCCCTCCCACAGGCTCTCTCTCCTCCTGTGGTCCCTCCCACAGGCTCTCTCTCCTCCTGTGGTCCCTCCCACAGGCTCTCTCTCCTCCTGTGGTCCCTCCCACAGGCTCTCTCCTCCTGTGGTCCCTCCCACAGGCTCTCTCTCCTCCTGTGGTCCCTCCCACAGGCTCTCTCTCCTCCTGTGGTCCCTCCCACAGGCTCTCTCTCCTCCTGTGGTCCCTCCCACAGGCTCTCTCTCCTCCTGTGGTCCCTCCCACAGGCTCTCTCTCTGCCATGTCTGTTCTGAACCAGTTGAGACTGCCCAGGTTTGTCATATGACACTGACAGCACTCAACTGTTAATGTCACAAACAAATGCATGTAATGCTCTAGGAGGCACAGAGAGTTGACCCATAAATATAGTGATGTTGGTTAGGGTTATGGGTTGTTCTGACTCCTGGGGGTGACTGTTAAATATAGTGAAGTTGGTTAGGGTTATGGGTTGTTCTGACTCCTGGGGGTGACTGTTAAATATAGTGAAGTTGGTTAGGGTTATGGGTTGTTCTGACTCCTGGGGGTGACTGTTAAATATAGTGAAGTTGGTTAGGGTTATGGGTTGTTCTGACTCCTGGGGGTGACTGTTAAATATAGTGAAGTTGGTTAGGGTTATGGGTTGTTCTGACTCCTGGGGGTGACTGTTAAATATAGTGAAGTTGGTTAGGGTTATGGGTTGTTCTGACTCCTGGGGGTGACTGTTAAATATAGTGAAGTTGGTTAGGGTTATGGGTTGTTCTGACTCCTGGGGGTGACTGTTAAATATAGTGAAGTTGGTTAGGGTTATGGGTTGTTCTGACTCCTGGGGGTGACTGTTAAATATAGTGAAGTTGGTTAGGGTTATGGGTTGTTCTGACTCCTGGGGGTGACTATTAAATATAGTGAAGTTGGTTAGGGTTATGGGTTGTTCTGACTCCTGGGGGTGACTGTTAAATATAGTGAAGTTGGTTAGGGTTATGGGTTGTTCTGACTCCTGGGGGTGACTGTTAAATATAGTGAAGTTGGTAGGGTCATAGGTTATGGGTTGTTCTGACTCCTGGGGGTGACTGTTAAATATAGTGAAGTTGGTTAGGGTTAACAGGGTTGTTCAGAACTCCCATAACATAAACCAAGTGAACTCTGTTACTCCCCTTTCCCTTAACTGCTAGTATACAGAAACATAATCTCTCCCCTTTCCCTTAACTGCTAGTGACTGTTACCTTAAATATACTGATATTTAATGTACCACCATCTACTCTGTTCTCTCCCTTAACTGTTAGTATACAGAAACATAATGTACCACCATCTACTCTGTTCTCTCCCTTAACTGTTAGTATACAGAAACATAATGTACCACCATCTACTCTGTTCTTTCCCTTAACTGTTAGTATACAGAAACATAATGTACCACCATCTACTCTGTTCTCTCCCCTTTCCCTTAACTGTTAGTATACAGAAACATAATGTACCACCATCTACTCTGTTCTCTCCCCTTTCCCTTAACTGTTAGTATACAGAAACATGTACCACCATCTACTCTGTTCTCTCCCTTAACTGTTAGTATACAGAAACATGTACCACCATGGGACATCTGTCTTCAGCTGTCAATCAAACCCATAGTGGCGCTAGCTAGCTGACAGAGACCTGTGGCGGCTGAACAAAGGGGCTTGACGGTCTATTTCTGTGTAGCTGCCAGCACGCCAGCCAAGGACTTTAATGGAGCCCACAGGTCAGCCATTCCTATAAGAGCATTAACTGTGGCTCTAGTCCCAAATGGAACCCTACTCCCTATCAGGCCTGGTCAAAAGTTGTGCACTATATAAGGGAATGGGGTGGCATTTGGGACTCAGACAGTGTGACTGTGGGTCAGGTGGGGAATGAAAGGACTACAGCTACTGACTGGCTCATAAATAACATCACACATGAGTCAGACTTCTATCTGCAGCAATGAAGCAGTGGTATTGATGGGCTGTTTCATTGTCATTGCTGCAGAGTGAGCGGAGCAGAGCGGTCGGAAAAATCACATGTCCTTACCACCATCTCTGTTCTCTTTCCCTTAACTGCTAGTATACAGAAACATGATGTACCACCATCTACTCGCTCACGGGCGCTCCATGTCCTTTCTAACCGCTCCGCTAGAAATCGCTCCTCGTTCACGGGCGCTCCATGTCCTTTCTAACCGCTCCGCTAGAAAACGCTCCTCGTTCACGGGCGCTCCATGTCCTTTCTAACCGCTCCGCTAGAAAACGCTCCTCGTTCACGGGCGCTCCATGTCCTTTCTAACCGCTCCGCTAGAAAACGCTCCTCGTTCACGGGCGCTCCATGTCCTTTCTAACCGCTCCGCTAGAAAACGCTCCTCGTTCACGGGCGCTCCATGTCCTTTCTAACCGCTCCGCTAAGAAAGTCGCTCCTCGCAATCACGGGCGCTCCATGTCCTTTCTAACCGCTCCGCTCGGAAATCACACTCTCGCTCACGGGCGCTCCATGTCCTTTCTAACCGCTCCGCTAGAAATCGCTCCTCGTTCACAGGCGCTCCATGTCCTTTCTAACAGCTAGAAAACGCTCCTCGTTCACGGGCGCTCCATGTCCTTTCTAACCGCTCCGCTAGAAAACGCTCCTCGCTTACAGGACATTTTTAAAAACGCAGCTCCAAATTCGTTCTTTTCATTAATATATATATATTTTTTTTAACCAACACCCATCTATTTGTGACTACATGGACCGACCATTTGCTTTTGCAGTATTGAAACCAAACCATATAATTTGAATGAAAATAATTGAAACATGTAAAAGGTGACTAAGAAGCGCTCTTCATTTGAAAACAGGACACGTGTCTTATTAAACAGCATAGAAACACTGTAAATAGGTCAGTAGCCAGACAGGTGGCCTAAGACGGAACAACAATGGATTATTTAAGCTGTATTATTAGACTATTATCACAAGGCTATAGCCTACAAATAAATCCATTGTGGAGCATTAGTGAGTGTGACACACTAGGCTGGTAGAGAGGCAGGGACATAGAGAGCTCAGCATTTAAACATTTAGTTGTGTTAAATCATTGTCGTCTAGAAATTGCACATATAGGGTGTGACTTACTGAGAATTAAATAAAAATTACACAAAGAATGCCTTATAAGGCTCAATCTACAGTGCCTTTGAATTCATTTTTGAAACTGTAGTAAGTACACAATCATGCATTTAGGTAAGGTGATTTTTCAGATTCCACAAGGACTCATTAGGTTGTGGACACTACATCACACTCCCTCCACTGCTCTCGGTCCTCCTCATCTTTGTAAGTCACCTTGGTTTAGCACCTGTGTGTTTTATCAGTTTCTTTATGAAGATATTTAGTGAACTCCATGACAGTAGCTAAAGCAAGGGGCTACAGCAGCACACAAGTAGGCTACAAATGCATGCTGGGCCAGGCAGGCCCTGAGCTGGTGAAGTGAGCGTTACTGGAGCGGGTGAAAGGCCGACGCTCCAGCCGTTGGGAAAGTTGCTCCGCCTCTCGCTCCAGCTCCACTCACATACTCTGCATTACCGCTGTTACAACACCCTGCTCCACCTCTTATGATTTTTATCAGACTTTAGGTGTGTTAATTGTCACGAATAGTCCAGTCTGTTGGAGTACTAACAATAGTCCTTGGCTCAGGCTAGCTAGCTACATCACCAGTATACCATGTTACAGTCCAGGATCAGGCGAGCTAGCTAGCTACATCACCAGTATACCACGTTCCAGTCCAGGATCAGGCTAGCTAGCTAGCTACATCAGTATACCACGCTCCAGTCCAGGATCAGGCTAGCTAGCTAGCTAGCTACATCACCAGTATACCACGCTCCAGTCCAGGATCAGGCTAGCTAGCTAGCTACATCACCAGTATACCACGCTCCAGTCCAGGATCAGGCTAGCTAGCTACATCACCAGTATACCATGCTCCAGTCCAGGATCAGGCTAGCTAGCTACATCACCAGTATACCATGCTCCAGTCCAGGATCAGGCTAGCTAGCTACATCACCAGTATACCATGCTCCAGTACAGAATCAGACTAGCTAGCTACATCACCAGTATACCATGCTCCAGTCCAGGATCAGGCTAGCTAGCTACATCACCAGTATACCATGCTCCAGTCCAGAATCAGACTAGCTAGCTACATCACCAGTATACCATGCTCCAGTCCAGAATCAGACTAGCTAGCTACATCACCAGTATACCATGCTCCAGTCCAGAATCAGACTATCTAGCTACATCACCAGTATACCATGCTCCAGTCCAGAATCAGACTAGCTAGCTACATCACCAGTATACCATGCTCCAGTCCAGGATCAGGCTAGCTAGCTACATCACCAGTATACCATGCTCCAGTCCAGGATCAGGCTAGCTAGCTACATCACCAGTATACCATGCTCCAGTCCAGAATCAGACTAGCTAGCTACATCACCAGTATACCATGTTCCAGTCCAGGATCAGGCTAGCTAGCTACATCACCAGTATACCATGCTCCAGTCCAGGATCAGACTAGCCAGCTACATCACCAGTATACCATGCTCCAGTCCAGGATCAGGCTAGCTAGCTACATCACCAGTATACCATGCTCCAGTACAGAATCAGACTAGCTAGCTACATCACCAGTATACCATGCTCCAGTCCAGGATCACTGTTCCCAGTATACCATGCTCCAGCCTCACTGTTCCAATAACAGCCTTACTGTAGCCTAGCCAAACACCACTCTTTTATCTAATGTTGTTATGTGTCTATTCCGGTCTCACCCGAAAACAGTAGCCTATAATATCTATCAGGGCTGTTATTGTTCTAAGTAGGAGGTAAATTTACAGGGCCTCCTGTGGAGTAAAACCATTTCAGCCTATCAAGAGGTAGGAAGCCCTGCTGAGTAGCTGAAACTGGGCCAAAGGTTGCTTACCAAATAGCGCCCTATCTACATCACGGGCCCTGGTCAAAAGTAGTGCACTATAAAGGGAATAGGGTGTCATTTGGGATACAGTCCAAGTCTGAGCCTTGCCAGAGGACCAGATATTATGTATATGATTACTCATATGGAGTAACACACACACACACACACACACATTCTCACCAGCCCAACCCCCCAACCCCACCACCACACACACACACACACACACACTCCCACATACATCACAGTGACACTCACCAGCCCAAACACGAGACCCGAATCTTAGAGACCAGTTAGATGTTTGTAGCAGGGACAGAGCCGCAAGCAGTGGTCCTTCCTCCTTTGAGGAGCAGGTACACAGAGTTTTAAACCCAGAGTGCCGAGCAGCTTCAGGAGATGCAGACCAAACAGACCAGACCTGGGTTTGAGGTTTGGGAAGTCAATTGGTTGGTTTGTAAGTCTTCAGCTTCCATTAAAACTAGCACTTGATAACTGACTAAATGAAATCAGGATACATTTACATTTAAGTCATTTAGCAGACGCTCTTATCCAGAGCGACTTAGACAACAGCAACACATCACAGACAACAGAACAACAATTCCTCATAGCCTAATTTCTCTCTCCACAATGGCTCATCTCTCCACTCTCCTTAATGGCTTCTCACCTGTACACACAGTCTAATCCTTCATACACAGGGCCAGTGTGTTACAAAACTAGACTTTAACAGCTCTGTCTCTGGATAGGCCTAAATATAGTGCCCAGTGATCCCGGAGGAGGGCAAGCCTTTATCTGTTTGTTGTTGGCTTTATACTTGGGTTATGAAGTCATGCCGTGGCTCAGTAAAGGATGTAGCTTGGCCAAGCTTATTAGCTACTACATTGACTGTCAACCACAACAAGCTGGGAATTAAAAACTATTAAGCTTAGCAGTTTGAGGCCTCAAATAGACCTCAGGGTTGACTTAGTAAACACAAGATTTATTATAAAAAGCTATTTAGGCCTAGGTATTGTAGGTCCACTACTTTAGAGTCAGTGATGCACAACTCAAACAGCCGTATCGGCCAGATATCCACAACAACTAGAGGGCACGGCGGTGAGGCTAGACTTCTCCATTGTTGTTGTCACGCAGACTGACTAGATGACTGGTAAACATGTCCACACGGTATCCTAGCAGCCAGGCCACAGAGGCCAGAGCATCATTCTGAGAAATCTTCAGATGGCTTGGGCTGTCCTCTGAGGACGTTAATTGGATGATTATGTGGCAGGAATGGACGATCACATGACTACACTGGGTAGGCAACAGAGATCACAGAGAGCAGAACAGGTCAACCAATCAAATGTATATATAAAGCCCATTTTACATCAGCCGATGTCACAATGCGCTATACAGAAACCCAGCCTAAAACCCCAAACAGCAAGCAATGCAGATGTAGAAGCACGGTGGCTAGGAAAAACTCCCTAGAAAGGCCAAAAACTAGGAAGAAACCTAGAGAGGAACCAGGCTATGAGGGATGGCCAGTCCTCTTCTGGCTGTGCCTGGAGAAGATTATAACTGTACATGACCAAGATGTTCAAACGTTCATAGATGACCAGCAGGGTCAAATAATAATAATCACAGGGTGCAACAGGTCAACAGGTCAGCACCTCAGGAGGAAATGTCAGTTGGCTTTTCATAGCTGTACATTCAGAGTTAGAGACATTAGGTGCGTTTAGAGAGAGAGAGTCAAACACTGATGATTTGTTGTGAACAACATGAAAGACATTGAGTGACATGATGTTACTGTATTGATACAGCTCATGATGCAGGCTATACGGTACGGACCCCTAGTTCTAATGATCAGTCTCTACATCAATCACCGTGGTGAAGGAACTAACTAGGTTTGGGAATTGCCAGGGACCTCACGATCACGATACGGAGGTGCCGATTCTATATGGATTTCGATTCGATACTGAGATTTTATTCAGATTCATGCTTACCATACAGTACCAAGTCAAAAGTTTGGACACACCTACTCATTCAAATGTTTTTATTTTTACTAACCGACTTGCCAAGTTACATAAAAGGTTACATGTTTTTTAATACAAAAATAAATAAACTCAGCGAAAAAAGTAATGTCCCTTTTTCAGGACCCTGTCGTTCAAAAGATAATTCGTAAAAATCCAAATAACTTCACAGATCTTCATTGTAAAGGGTTTAAACACTGTTTCCCATGCTTGTTCAGTGAACCATAAACAATTAATGAACATGCAACTGTGGAACAGTCGTTTAGACACGAACAGCTTACAGACGGTAGACAATTAAGGTCACAATTATGAAAACTTAGGACACTAAAGAGGCCTTTCTACTGACTGAAAAACACCAAAAGAAAGACGTGTCTTAGGCATGCTGCAAGGAGGCATGAGGACTGCAGATGTGGCCATGGCAATAAATTGCAATGTCCGTACTGTGAGACGCCTAAGACAGTGCTACAGGGAGACAGGACAGACAGCTGATTGTCCTCGCAGTGGCAGACCACATGTAACAACACCTGCACAGGATCAGTATATCCGAACATCACACCTGCGGGACAGGTACAGCATGGCAACAACAACTGACCGAGTTACACCAGGAATGCACAATCCCTCCATCAGTGCTCAGACTGTCCGCAATAGGCTGAGAGAGCCTGGACTGAGGGCTTGTAGGCCTGTTGTAAGGCAGGTCCTCACCAGACATCACCGGCAACAACATCTAACTAAGTAGGTCAACTAAATAAAATCATTAGGTACATTCCACCAAAAGGTTTTGTGGAGAAAATAAATGTCAGGGGGTTGTGTGTGTGGGGGGGGTTGTGTGTGTGTGTGTGGGGGGGGTCCCCAACAAATAATAATCAAGGGGAAATCATTCAGGTCAGGTGAGAGGGATATCACAGCATGTAGGACAAGGGCTACGTCCCAAAGGTTTATAAAAAATATATACAATAAAATATACAAAACAATTATAATAAAATTGGTCATTCTGCCCCGAACAAGGCAGTTAACCCACTGTTCCTAGGCTGCCATTGAAAATAAGAATTAGTTCTTAACTGACATGCCAAGTTAAATAAAAGGTCAATTAAAAAAGTTGTGTTACTATATAGGGAATAGGGTCCCCATAGGGCTCTGGTTAAAAGTAGTGCACTATATAGGGAATAGGGTGTGATTTGGGACATACACACGGTATCAAAGTTGATAAGTTGGGTTGGAATTCTGTAGCAGTCTGTCGGCATTACAGGCATTTCCCCAGGTGGGTCAAGCCTTGGTCTGCTGGTCTGCTGCGTTTGACAGGATGGGAGATGTGTGTTGGACACCAGCATTGTTGTGACACTACACTGCAGAGTGTCTTCACAGTGAGTACTGTAGTCAGGGCCCTCACAGACACCTGCTGTCTATATTTAACACCACCAGCTGTTACCTAATACATTTAGCCTGGGCTGGCTGCAACCAAGAGTAGCCAGGCAGCGTTGGATAACTCCGGGAGCTAGCTGGGGTCGCTTGTTTTGAAACCCGAGACCCCTCCTCTGGTCCAAAAACAAAGTCAAACAGGAAGAAGATTGCAGATTTAAAAAGACATGGAGCAGCATTGATACGTTTCAGAGGAGGCCATTTTAGAATTCGTCTGGCGTCCTTGTGATGGGAGTGTCTTCTGGAGTACACTACCACACCTTGTTATGTCATTATATTTGGTTGTTAATAAGGTTGATGTACTGCACTTGTATCACTCCATTTGTTACACTACAACTCTGAACATTTAGGCTGGACTGCACGTCTAGGGTAATGAATGGTACCAGACATTAGTCTGGACTACACGTCTAGGGTAATGAATGGTACCAGACATGGAATAGCTACATTAGTCTGGACTACACGTCTAGGGTAATGAATGGTACCAGACATGGAATAGCTACATTAGTCTGGACTACACGTCTAGGGTAATGAATGGTACCAGACATGGAATAGCTACATTAGTCTGGACTACACGTCTAGGGTAATGAATGGTACCAGACATGGAATAGCTACATTAGTCTGGACTACACGTCTAGGGTAATGAATGGTACCAGACATGGAATAGCTACATTAGTCTGGACTACACGTCTAGGGTAATGAATGGTACCAGACATGGAATAGCTACATTAGTCTGGACTACACGTCTAGGGTAATGAATGGTACCAGACATGGAATAGCTACATTAGTCTGGACTACACGTCTAGGGTAATGAATGGTACCAGACATGGAATAGCTACATTAGTCTGGACTGCACGTCTAGGGTAATGAATGGTACCAGACATGGAATAGCTACATTAGGCTGGACTACACGTCTAGGGTAATGAATGGTACCAGACATGGAATAGCTACATTAGGCTGGACTACACGTCTAGGGTAATGAATGGTACCAGACATGGAATAGCTACATTAGTCTGGACTACACGTCTAGGGTAATGAATGGTACCAGACATGGAATAGCTACATTAGTCTGGACTACACGTCTAGGGTAATGAATGGTACCAGACATGGAATAGCTACATTAGTCTGGACTACACGTCTAGGGTAATGAATGGTACAAGACATGGAATAGGCTTACTGACAGCAAATATTTAAAATTTCAGTTTGCCCACCTTATCTACCCCCGGCTGCCGATAGCCCTTTCATGTGGTCATGGGAGTGCATTACCCAACTGTAAAGGTCAAACTGACAAAAACAAACACAATGACGCACCCTGGGATACCTTACACCCTGGAGAAGGCGGAGCCTAGAAGACAACGATTTTGGCAACCTAGCTTTAGGTGGAAAGGTTATATACACACCACAGCAGTACCATTTACATCAATGGGCATGCCTGATTTGTGGTATCAAAAAAATTATATATATATTTTAGAGGCCTCATTTCAAACCGGGGCTTCCTGAATGTGCCACAGGTAACATACATATGCAATGTTAACTAGGCCTGCTCTCTGTCAATTAGAATGGGGGCCGTCCTCATTTAATTGATCAGTCACGACTAACCCATAGGAAACCACTTTGCTGACTAATTAGATATGTGCTTTCTCTCTCCGTGCATAAAGTAGCTCTTTGATTGCCAGGTTCTCTGACTACAGGGTTAAATCAAGCCCTCTAAGAAATATTATGTAACCTCGGTTCTTAGAAAGTCAAAGGAAACTTCTCCATTAGAAACTTCTCTGTTAGAAAGGCACGGGTTATGGAAGGTCAGATTGCACAATTACTGTACAATCGCAGAGCAACAGACTAGAAGGACAGGGACTTTGTTATATCGGTAGGTCATTGATTCATACAGAGAGAGAGAGAGAGAGAGAGAGAGAGAGAGAGAGAGAGAGAGAGAGCCCTGAGACTCTGATATATCCCAACATGATAAAAACTGTGATATCTCAAAAGGAAGTTTTGCTTTACCAGATGAAGGGCTATTCTTGACCTCATGGGAATCCTTAGTTGGACGTCAGAAATCAAGGTCAAGTTCATGTATAAACAGCCAGCCTGTCAGACCCCAAGGAGTGAGAGATCTCTGTCACTATAGTGACTCCTAAAGGGATAGTACAGCTGGTATGCATCCTGCCAGGTCACTCCCCTGCAGGCACATGTGATCATACATATCCCCCCCCAAAATCCTGGCTCATTTTTAGATTTGACATCAAATCCATTATTAATGTTTACATACAGTTTTACTCATTTCATATGTAGATACTGTATTCTACTGTATTTAGTCAATGCCACTCCGACATGTCTCATCCTTATATTTATATATTTCTTAATTCCATTCTTTTACTTTTAGATGTGTGTGTGTATTGTTTTGAATTGTTAGATACTACTGCACTGTTGGAGCTAGGAACACCAGCATTTGGCTAAATATTTGTATGTGACTAATAAAATGTGATTTTATTGTACCCCACACACCATTGCTACCCTCTTGGCCAGGTCTCCCTTGTAAAAGAGGTCTTCTGACCTTAATGGGACTTCCTGGTTGGATAAAGGTTAAATAAATACGTTTTTAAAACCCCACCCAGGGTTACCTGAAGACGTGTGTACACAGTGTAACCTTGGAATCACCTCAGTGAGTGCGGTCATCAAATATCTAGCTAATGCGTTCAGCTGAGTGGACGAGATGAACTGCTCTGTATGGAAAGTGGACGTAAGTATGAGTAATATAATCACTGAGATAACATGAGCTCATCCTTTTTCCCCTTGGTTGGCTCACATGGTCAGAGGAGGCAACCAACCAGAGGGATTCATTATCTTTATATGACATCATCACTGTGGTTATTGCTGCCAATAGGTCCTCTCCACCTGTGGCATCTGCAAGCCTCGGCGAGCAACTACAGTCTGGTAAAAAGTAGGCCTACAAGGCTTCTGGCTATGGGGACTTGTGTGTGTCATACACATCTATAAAAAGGCCATAGGGAATAGGATGGATTTTTCCCAGAAAGCTACGTGCTTGATGTGGCTTCTACACAAAACCCCACTCCAATACTGTTTTCTCTTAGAGCGAGGAGTCCTGCGGAGGACATAAATAGGATGAATGGCTTTTTTTTCCCCCAACAGAGCCCACTCCAAAGGCCAATGTCAGCCAGAGTGGCACACTGGTTAATTTAGCTGAACTAAGGGTAACCCACAAGAAAGCTGCACTCTCATGTAGAGAAACAGGAACAGATTGCTCTACTATCTCTGCTCTGTCTGATGTACTTGCTCAACTCTGAGCCAGTCACAGATCTATGGTTTAGACATGGGGTAGGCTACGTCCCAAATGGCAATTCCCTTTAACTTTTGACCAGACGCACGCGCGCGCGCACACACACACGCACACACGCACACACGCACACACGCACACACGCACACACGTCAAATGTTTTAGGACACCTGCTCATTCAAGGGTTTTTCTTTATTTGTACTATTTTCTACATTGTAGAATAATAGTGAAGACATCACAACTATGAAATAACACATATGGAATCATGTAGTAACCAAAAAAGTGTTAAAGAAATCTAAATCTATTTTATATTTGAGATTCTTCAAATAGCCACATTTTGCCTTGATGACAACTCTGCACACTCTTGGCATTCTCTCAACCAGCTTCATGAGGTAGACACCTGAAATCTGTAAAGTGACTGTTCCACTGGATGTCATAAGGTGAATGCACCAATTTGTAAGTCGCTCTGGATAAGAGCGTCTGCTAAATGACTTAAATGTAAAAGTAAATCCATTTAAATTAATAAGTGTGCCTTCTTAAAAGTCCATTTGTGGAATTTCTTAACGTGTTAGAGCAAATCAGTTGTGTTGTGACAAGGTATACAGAATATAGTAGAGGTCGGCCGATGAAACGGAATGGCCGAGATTAATTAGGGCCGATTTTAAATTTTCATAACAAATCGGTAATCAGCATTTTTGGACACTGATCATGGCTGATTACATTGCACTCCATGAGGAGACTGCGTGTCAGGCTGACTACCTGTTATGCGAGTGCAGCAAGGAGCCAAGGTAAGGTGCTAGCAGGCATTAAAAGTGTCTTATAAAAAACAATCTTAACATAATCACTAGTTAAACTAGTAATATCATCAACCATGTGTAGTTATCTAGCTTGTCCTGCGTTGTATTTAATCGATGCGGTGATTTAACAAGTGCATTCGCGAAAAAAAGCACTGTCGTTGCACCAATGTGTACCTTAGCATAAACATCAACGCCTTTCTTAAAATCAATACACAATTATATATATTTTATATAACCTGCATATTTAGTTAATATTGCCTGCTAACATGAATTTCTTAACTTGGGAAATTGTGTCACTTCTCTTGCGTTCTGTGCGTCTGAGTCAGGGTATATGCAGCAGTTTGGGCCGCCTGGCTCGTTGCGAACTGTGTGAAGACTATTTTTTCCTAACAAAGACAGCCAACTTTGCCAAACGAGGGATGATTTAACAAAAGTGCATTTGTGAAAAAGCACAATCGTTGCACGGGTGTACCTAACCATAAACATCAATGCCCTTCTTAAAATCAATACACAGAAGTATATTTTTTTTAAACCTGCATATTTAGTTAAAAGAAAGTCATGTTAGCAGGCAATATTAAACTAGGGAAATTGTGTCACTTCTCGCAGAGTCAGGGTATATGCAGCAGTTTGGGCCGTTGCGAACTAATTTGCCAGAATTTTACGTAATTATGACACAACATTGAAGGTTGTGCAAAGTAACAGCAATATTTAGACATATGGATGCCACCCGTTAGATAAAATACGGAAAGGTTCCATATTTCACTGAAAGAATAAACGTTTTGTTTTCGAAATGATAGTTTCGGATTTGACCATATTAATTACCTAAGGCT
This sequence comes from Oncorhynchus gorbuscha, assembly GCF_021184085.1. NCBI lineage: Eukaryota > Metazoa > Chordata > Actinopteri > Salmoniformes > Salmonidae > Oncorhynchus > Oncorhynchus gorbuscha. The sequence continues at coordinate 71,073 of NW_025746780.1, forward strand.
CGTATTTCTGTGCGTTATTATATTATAATTAAGTTTATTATGATTTGATAGAGCAGTCTGACTGAGTGGTAGTAGGCAGCAGCAGGCTTGTAAGCAATCATTCAAACAGCACTTCCTTGCGTTTGCAAGCAGCTTTTCTCAATGCTTCAAGCATTGCACTGTTTATGACGTCAAGCCTCCAGTTTATGACGTATCAACTCCAGAAATTAAGCTGGCAATATTAAGTACCTATTAGAACATTCAATAGTCAAAGGTATATGAAATACAAATGGTATAGAGAAATACTCCTATAATAACTACAACCTAAAACTTACCTGGGAATATTGAAGACTCATGTTAAAAGGAACCACCAGCTTTCAGATGTTCTCATGTTCTGAGTAAGGAACTTAAACATGAGCTTTCTTACATGGCACATATTGCACTTGTACTTTCTTCTACAACACTTTGTTTTTGCATTATTTAAACATGTTTCATTATTTATTTGATACTAAATTGTTTTATTGATGTATTATATTAAGTTAAAATAAGTGTTCAGTGTTCATTCAGTATTGTTGTAATTGTCATTATTACAAATATATATTTTTTTCTAAAAAATATTTTAAATTCTTAAAAAATATATATATTTTTTTAAAATCGGCCAATTAAAATCGGCATCGCCTTTTTTTTGGTCCACCAATAATCGGCATTGGTATTGAAAAATCATAAAAATCGGTCGACCTCTAGAATATAGCCTTGTTCGGTAAAAGACCAAGTCCATATTATGGCAAGAACAGCTCAAATAAGCAAACCGGAAACGACTGTCCATCATTACTTTAAGACATGAAGGTCAGTCAACATAGAAATATCAAAAACTTTAAACGTTTCTTCAAGTGCAGTCGCAAAAACAATCAATCGCTATGATGAAACTGGCTCTCATGAGGACCGCCACAGGAATGGAAAACCCAGAGTTACCTCTTATCCTGCAGAGGAAGTTCATTAGAGTTTTCCAGCCTCAGAAATTGCAGCCCAAATAAATGCTTCACAGAGTACAAGCAACAGACACGTCTCATCATCAACTGTTCAGAGGAGACGGTGTGAATCAGGCCTTCATGGTCAAATTGCTGCAAAGAAACCACTGCTAAACCACTGCTAAAGGATAAGAAGAAGAGACTTGCTTTGGCCAAGAAACACGAGCAATGCACATTGGACCGGTGGAAATCTGTCCTTTGGTCTGAAGACCGAAATTGGAGATTTTTGGTTCCAACCACACTGTCTTTGTGAGACGCCGTCTGGGTGAACGGATGATCTCCGCACGTGTATTTCCCACCGTAAAGCATGGAGGAGGAGGTGTTATGGTGTGGGTGAACTGATGATCTCTGCATGTGTATTTCCCACCGTAAAGCATGGAGGAGGAGGTGTTATGGTGTGGGTGAACTGATGATCTCCGCATGTGTATTTCCCACTGTAAAGCATGGAGGAGGAGGTGTTATGGTGTGGGTGAACGGATGATCTCCGCACGTGTATTTCCCACCGTAAAGCATGGAGGAGGTGGTGTTATGGTGTGGGTGAACTGATGATCTCTGCATGTGTATTTCCCAGCGTAAAGCATGGAGGAGGAGGTGTTATGGTGTGGGTGAATGGATGATCTCCGCACGTGTATTTCCCACCGTAAAGCATGGAGGAGGTGTTATGGTGTGGGTGAACTGATGATCTCTGCATGTGTATTTCCCAGCGTAAAGCATGGAGGTGGTGGTGTTATGGTGTGGGTGTGCTTTGCTGGTGATACTGTCTGTGATTTATTTAGAATTCAAGGCACATTTAACCAGCATGGCTTACCACAGCATTCTGCAGCAACACTCCATCCCATTTGGTTTGGGCTTCGTGGGACTATCATTTCTTTTTCAACAGAACAATGACCCAATACACCTCGAAGGCTGTGTAAGGGCTATTTTACCAAGGAGGAGAGTGATGAGTGCTGCATCAGATGACCTCACTTTTTTGGTTACTACGTGATTCCATGTGTTATTTCATAGTTTTGATGGTCACTATTATTCTACAATGTAGAAAATAGTAAAAATAAAGAAAAACCCTGGAATGAGAAAGTGTTAAAACGTTTGACCAGTAGTGTGTATATAGGGAAAAGAGTACCATTTGGGACGCAGGCAAGGCACAAATATTGGAAGAGGGTTAGACCTACCAGTGAATCTTAAGAACCTCAGTAAAATGGTATTTATAACATGATAAGGCTGAATTTATTTCCTGGAAATACTTGGCTATATAGTAGGCAGAAGTTGCTAGGAGCAACACGGCCCAGTAGGAAGATGTTGCTAGGAGCAACACGGCCCAGTAGGAAGATGTTGCTAGGAGCAACACGGCCCAGTAGGAAGATGTTGCTAGGAGCAACACGGCCCAGTAGGAAGATGTTGCTAGGAGCAACACGGCCCAGTAGGAAGATGTTGCTAGGAGCAACACGGCCCAGTAGGAAGATGTTGCTAGGAGCAACACGGCCTAGTAGGAAGATGTTGCTAGGAGCAACACGGCCTAGTAGGAAGATGTTGCTAGGAGCAACACGGTCTATAGCTTTCAAATCCCCATGGTAAACATATCATCACGGGACATGTTGAGCTTGACATATGGGTTTGATCAAGGCAACAAATACACATTCACACTTGACTAATCCTTGCGCAATAGCTTTCAAGCATCTTCATTCCAACTTCCTTTTTTTATTGCATTTCCTGTTATGAGCAGGAAGCCAGCTGCTGCTGCAACTGAACTCTTTCATCCAGGCCACAACAGATCACATGAGGACTGGTGGCTCTGAAAGGTGGACCTGCTATGAGACATACAGGATTGGTGTTTCAGATATAAATAGGAGCCACAGGGTGTGGAACACCGGAACTGAATACCTCTTAACGCCCTGCTAGACATGAGGATTTCATACTGCATTACTGACCCGGCTGGGCTCATGGTGTAAATGTCTTCTTCCTCTATCTTTAGAGAGTTGCCGCTCGTATTGAGTTGTCCTGGATTCAGATCAGACACCTCGTTGTTGCTGATCGATTGGACGTTAGGCTACAGTACTACAGGGGTTCACATGATCCATGGTGCTGCCAGCTTGCCTTTAGCCCGGTCCCACATCGGTTTGTGTTCTTACCAGCTCCATTGATGCCATTGTCAAGGTAAACAAGACCATGAGTGACAAGAGGTTGGCATGATGGCACAAACAGACTGGCACTCAGGCTACCTGACTTTCACCTCGGATTCCCTGTTCTACGTCAACGTTAAGCAACTACTTCTCATCTTCAGCCTTGCTACCAATTACCTCAGACAACATCTAACAATGAACTTCTGTTTGGCATTCTGAATTCCACTCCGAATTGAAAGTCATGGGGAATTAGGCTACTGAAAGATTAGGGCTAAATATACCAACCAGGCTGCATTCACTTGGAAGCAAGAACTGTGTAGAACTAGGGGACTAGCAGTACACATGCCCTGGGTTATTTAACACTGCGTAGAACTAGGGGACTAGCAGTACACATGCCCTGGGTTATTTAACACTGCGTAGAACTAGGGGACTAGCAGTACACATGCCCTGGGTTATTTAACACTGCGTAGAACTAGGGGACTAGCAGTACACATGCCCTGGGTTATTTAACACTGCGTAGAACTAGGGGACTAGCAGTACACATGCCCTGGGTTATTTAACACTGCGTAGAACTAGGGGACTAGCAGTACACATTCCCTGGGTTATTTAACACTGCGTAGAACTAGGGGACTAGCAGTACACATGTCCTGGGTTATTTAACACTGCGTAGAACTAGGGGACTAGCAGTACACATGCCCTGGGTTATTTAACACTGCGTAGAACTAGCAGTACACATACCCTGGGTTATTTAACACTACGTAGAACTAGCAGTACACATGCCCTGGGTTATTTAACACTACGTAGAACTAGCAGTACACATGCCCTGGGTTATTTAACACTACGTAGAACTAGCAGTACACATACCCTGGGTTATTTAACACTGCGTAGAACTAGGGACTAGCAGTAAACATGCCCTGGGTTATTTTACACTGTGTAGAACTAGGGGACTAGCAGTACACATGCCCTGGGTTATTTAACACTGCGTAGAACTAGGGGACTAGCAGTACACATGCCCTGGGTTATTTAACACTGCGTAGAACTAGGGGACTAGCAGTACACATGCCCTGGGTTATTTAACACTGCGTAGAACTAGGGGACTAGCAGTACACATTCCCTGGGTTATTTTACACTGCGTAGAACTAGGGGACTAGCAGTACACATGTCCTGGGTTATTTTACACTGCGTAGAACTAGGGGACTAGCAGTACACATGCCCTGGGTTATTTAACACTGCGTAGAACTAGGGGACTAGCAGTACACATTCCCTGGGTTATTTAACACTGCGTAGAACTAGGGGACTAGCAGTACACATGTCCTGGGTTATTTTACACTGCGTAGAACTAGCAGTACACATGTCCTGGGTTATTTAACACTGCGTAGAACTAGCAGTACACATGTCCTGGGTTATTTAACACTGCGTAGAACTAGCAGTACACATGTCCTGGGTTATTTTACACTGCGTAGAACTAGCAGTACACATGCCCTGGGTTATTTAACACTGCGTAGAACTAGCAGTACACATGCCCTGGGTTATTTTACACTGCGTAGAACTAGCAGTACACATGCCCTGGGTTATTTTACACTGCGTAGAACTAGGGGACTAGCAGTACACATGCCCTGGGTTATTTTACACTGCGTAGAACTAGGGGACTAGCAGTACACATGCCCTGGGTTATTTTACACTGCGTAGAACTAGGGGACTAGCAGTACACATGCCCTGGGTTATTTTACACTGTGTAGAACTAGGGGACTAGCAGTACACATGCCCTGGGTTATTTAACACTGCGTAGAACTAGGGGACTAGCAGTACACATGCCCTGGGTTATTTTACACTGCGTAGAACTAGGGGACTAGCAGTACACATGCCCTGGGTTATTTTACACTACGTAGAACTAGGGGACTAGCAGTACACATGCCCTGGGTTATTTTACACTGCGTAGAACTAGGGGACTAGCAGTATACATGTTACCATGACGAGGGCTGTTACCGTGACGAGGGCTGTTAATATGACTAGGGTTGTTAGGGCTGTTACTATGACTAGGGCTGTTACTATGACTAGGGCTGGTAGGGCTTCGAAGATGTCGTTCCCATAGCAACGATAAAAACATTCCCTAACCAGAAACCGTGGATTGATGGCAGCATTCGCGTGAAACTGAAAGCGCGAACCACTGCTTTTAATCAGGGCAAGGTGACTGGCAACATGACTGAATACAAACAGTGCAGCTATTCCCTCCGCAAGGCTATCAAACAAGCTAAGCGTCAGTACAGAGACAAAGTGGAATCTCAATTCAACGGCTCAGACACAAGAGGTATGTGGCAGGGTCTACAGTCAATCACGGACTACAAGATGAAATCCAGCCCAGTCACGGACCAGGATGTCTTGCTCCCAGGCAGACTAAGTCGCTCTGGATAAGAGCGTCTGCTAAATGACTTAAATGTAAATGTAAATGTAAATAACTTTTTTGCCCGCTTTGAGGACAATACAGTGCCACTGACACGGCCTGCAACGGAAACATGCGGTCTCTCCTTCACTGCAGCCGAGGTGAGTAAGACATTTAAACGTGTTAACCCTCGCAAGGCTGCAGGCCCAGACGGCATCCCCAGCCGCGCCCTCAGAGCATGCGCAGACCAGCTGGCCGGTGTGTTTACGGACATATTCAATCAATCCCTATACCAGTCTGCTGTTCCCACATGCTTCAAGAGGGCCACCATTGTTCCTGTTCCCAAGAAAGCTAAGGTAACCGAGTTAAACGACTACCGCCCCGTAGCACTCACTTCCGTCATCATGAAGTGCTTTGAGAGACTAGTCAAGGACCATATCACCTCCACCCTACCTGACACCCTAGACCCACTCCAATTTGCTTACCGCCCAAAAAGGTCCACAGACGATGCAATCTCAACCACACTGCACACTGCCCTAACCCACCTGGACAAGAGGAATACCTATGTGAGAATGCTGTTCATCGACTACAGCTCGGCATTCAACACCATAGTACCCTCCAAGCTCGTCATCAAGCTCGAGACCCTGGGTCTCGACCCCGCCCTGTGCAACTGGGTACTGGACTTCCTGACGGGCCGCCCCCAGGTGGTGAGGGTAGGCAACAACATCTCCTTCCCGCTGATCCTCAACACGGGGGCCCCACAAGGGTGCGTTCTGAGCCCTCTCCTGTACTCCCTGTTCACCCACGACTGCGTGGCCACGCACGCTCCAACTCAATCATCAAGTTTGCGGACGACACAACAGTGGTAGGCTTGATTACCAACAACGACGAGACGGCCTACAGGGAGGAGGTGAGGGCCCTCGGAGTGTGGTGTCAGGAAAATAACCTCACACTCAACGTCAACAAAACTAAGGAGATGATTGTGCACTTCAGGAAACAGCAGAGGGAACACCCCCCTATCCACATCGATGGAACAGTAGTGGAGAGGGTAGCTAGTTTTAAGTTCCTCGGCATACACATTACAGACAAACTGAATTGGTCCACTCACACTGACAGCGTCGTGAAGAAGGCGCAGCAGCGCCTATTCAACCTCAGGAGGCTGAAGAAATTCGGCTTGTCACCAAAAGCACTCACAAACTTCTACAGATGCACAATCGAGAGCATCCTGGCGGGCTGTATCACCGCCTGGTACGGCAACTGCTCCGCCCTCAACCGTAAGGCTCTCCAGAGGGTAGTGAGGACTGCACAACGCATCACCGGGGGCAAACTACCTGCCCTCCAGGACACCTACACCACCCGTTGTTACAGGAAGGCCATAAAGATCATCAAGGACATCAACCACCCGAACCACTGCCTGTTCACCCCGCTATCATCCAGAAGGCGAGGTCAGTACAGGTGCATCAAAGCTGGGACCGAGAGACTGAAAAACAGCTTCTATCTCAAGGCCATCAGACTGTTAAACAGCCACCACTAACATTGAGTGGCTGCTGCCAACACACTGTCATTGACACTGACCCAACTCCAGCCATTTTAATAATGGGAATTGATGGGAAATGATGTAAATATATCACTAGCCACTTTAAACAATGCTACCTTATATAATGTTACTTACCCTACATTATTCATCTCATATGCATATGTATATACTGTACTCTACATCATCGACTGCATCCTTATGTAACACATGTATCACTAGCCACTTTAACTATGCCACTTTGTTTACTTTGTCTACACACTCATCTCATATGTATATACTGTACTCGATACCATCTACTGTATGCTGCTCTGTACCATCACTCATTCATATATCCTCATGTACATGTTCCTTATCCCCTTACACTGTGTATAAGACAGTAGTTTTGGAATTGTTAGTTAGATTACTTGTTGGTTATCACTGCATTGTCGGAACTAGAAGCACAAGCATTTCGCTACACTCGCATTAACATCTGCTAACCATGTGTATATGACAAATAAAATTGGATTTGATTTGATTTGACTAGGATTGGTAGGGCTGTTACTATGACTAGGGCTGTTACTATGACTAGGATTGGTAGGGCTGTTACTATGACTAGGGCTGTTACTATGACTAGGATTGGTAGGGCTGTTACTATGACTAGGGCTGTTACTATGACTAGGATTGGTAGGGCTGTTACTATGACTAGGGCTGTTACTATGACTAGGATTGGTAGGGCTGTTACTATGACTAGGGCTGTTACTATGACTAGGGCTGTTACTATGACTAGGGCTGGTAGGGCTGTTACTATGACTAGGGCTGGTAGGGCTGTTACTATGACTAGGGCTGGTAGGGCTGTTACTATGACTAGGGCTGGTACTATGACTAGGGCTGGTAGGGCTGTTACTATGACTAGGGCTGTTACTATGACTAGGATTGGTAGGGCTGTTACTATGACTAGGGCTGTTACTATGACTAGGATTGGTAGGGCTGTTACTATGACTAGGGCTGTTACTATGACTAGGATTGGTAGGGCTGTTACTATGACTAGGGCTGTTACTATGACTAGGATTGGTAGGGCTGTTACTATGACTAGGGCTGGTAGGGCTGTTACTATGACTAGGGCTGGTAGGGCTGTTACTATGACTAGGGCTGGTAGGGCTGTTACTATGACTAGGGCTGGTAGGGCTGTTACTATGACTAGGGCTGGTACAATGACTAGGGCTGGTAGGGCTGTTACTATGACTAGGGTTGGTAGGGCTGTTACTATGACTAGGGCTGGTAGGGCTGTTACTATGACTAGGGCTGTTACTATGACTAGGGTTGGTAGGGCTGTTACTATGACTAGGGCTGTTACTATGACTAGGGTTGGTAGGGCTGTTACTATGACTAGGGCTGTTACTATGACTAGGGTTGGTAGGGCTGTTACTATGACTAGGGCTGGTAGGGTTGTTACTATGACTAGGGCTGTTACTATGACTAGGGTTGGTAGGGCTGTTTCTATGACTAGGGTTGGTAGGGCTGTTACTATGACTAGGGCCGTTACTATGACTAGGGCTGTTACTATGACTAGGGCCGTTACTATGACTAGGGCTGTTTCTATGACTAGGGTTGGTAGGGCTGTTACTATGACTAGGGCTGTTACTATGACTAGGGCTGTTACTATGACTAGGGCTGTTACTATGACTAGGGTTGGTAGGGCTGTTACTATGACTAGGGTTGGTAGGGCTGTTACTATGACTAGGGCCGTTACTATGACTAGGGTTGGTAGGGCTGTTTCTATGACTAGGGTTGGTAGGGCTGTTTCTATGACTAGGGTTGGTAGGGCTGTTTCTATGACTAGGGCTGTTACTATGACTAGGGCTGTCACTATGACTAGGGCTGTCACTATGACTAGGGCTGTCACTATGACTAGGGCTGTTACTATGACTAGGGTTGGTAGGGCTGTTTCTATGACTAGGGTTGGTAGGGCTGTTTCTATGACTAGGGCTGTTACTATGACTAGGGCTGTCACTATGACTAGGGCTGTCACTATGACTAGGGCTGTTACTATGACTAGGGTTGGTAGGGCTGTTTCTATGACTAGGGTTGTTAGGGCTGTTTCTATGACTAGGGCTGTTACTATGACTAGGGTTGGTAGGGCTGTTACTATGACTAGGGTTGGTAGGGCTGTTTCTATGACTAGGGCTGTTACTATGACTAGGGCTGTCACTATGACTAGGGCTGTCACTATGACTAGGGCTGTTACTATGACTAGGGTTGGTAGGGCTGTTTCTATGACTAGGGTTGTTAGGGCTGTTTCTATGACTAGGGCTGTTACTATGACTAGGGTTGGTAGGGCTGTTACTATGACTAGGGTTGGTAGGGTTGTTACTATGACTAGGGCTGTTACTATGACTAGGGTTGGTAGGGCTGTTTCTATGACTAGGGTTGGTAGGGCTGTTACTATGACTAGGGCTGTTACTATGACTAGGGTTGGTAGGGCTGTTACTATGACTAGGGCTGTTACTATGACTAGGGCCGTTACTATGACTAGGGTTGGTAGGGCTGTTTCTATGACTAGGGCTGTTACTATGACTAGGGTTGGTAGGGCTGTTTCTATGACTAGGGTTGGTAGGGCTGTTTCTATGACTAGGGTTGGTAGGGCTGTTACTATGACTAGGGTTGGTAGGGCTGTTTCTATGACTAGGGTTGGTAGGGCTGTTTCTATGACTAGGGTTGGTAGGGCTGTTACTATGACTAGGGTTGGTAGGGCTGTTACTATGACTAGGGCTGTTACTATGACTAGGGCTGTTTCTATGACTAGGGTTGGTAGGGCTGTTACTATGACTAGGGTTGGTAGGGCTGTTACTATGACTAGGGTTGGTAGGGCTGTTACTATGACTAGGGCTGTTACTATGACTAGGATTGTGTCTTTGGCTCCTCGACAACGAAAGAAAGTTGAGAACATGAGAAATACAGGTTTCAATGGCATATAAGGAAGTGTTTATGAAAGAATCCCCATAACATTCCTATGCTAGTAACTCTAAGACATGCCTCATAAAATACCCCAAAACGTCCAGGTTTTAAACAATTACGTTTATGGTTAAATAGTTTCAAAATGTTGACTGCCAACGCTTAGATTGCAAGATTGGTGAAGTTGCGCAAATGGCAACTTCAGAAGGAACACTGCCTCAGGTATTCAGTTTTCAAATCAATTTAATTGGATATTTTGGTTAATGGTCAGAGAAAAACAAACCTGCCAAAGACTGTTTGAAAAATCCTAACTCAAGTCAAGTGTCACTTTAGTTCCTCTTCCAGTCATCTCGAACTGCTGGAGTGTCACTGATAATACATAGGGCCTATGACCTACAATATAGGTAGGTCAAACAACCCCTAGCGCCATAAAATGTGGAAACTCGAGACAGAAATGGAAGTTGTGCGATCCTGGTACTAGTTAGCCTAGTTCTCTGGAAGGGAGAACGTTAGGTGATCCTGGTCCTAGTTATCCTAGTTCTCTGGAGGGGAAAACGTGAGGTGATCCTGGTCCTAGTTATCTTAGTTCTCTGGAGGGGAGAACGTGAGGTGATCCTGGTCCTAGTTAGCCTAGTTCTCTGGAGGGGAGAACGTGAGGTGATCCTGGTCCTAGTTAGCCTAGTTCTCTGGAGGGGAGAACGTGAGGTGATCCTGGTACTAGTTAGCCTAGTTCTCTGGAGGGGAGAACGTGAGGTGATCCTGGTACTAGTTATCCTAGTTCTCTGGAGGGGAGAACGTGAGGTGATCCTGGTCCTAGTTAGCCTAGTTCTCTGGAGGGAGAACGTGAGGTGATCCTGGTACTAGTTAGCCTAGTTCTCTGGAGGGGAGAACGTGAGGTGATCCTGGTACTAGTTAGCCTAGTTCTCTGGAGGGGAGAACGTGAGGTGATCCTGGTACTAGTTAGCCTAGTTCTCTGGAGGGGAGAACGTGAGGTGATCCTGGTACTAGTTAGCCTAGTTCTCTGGAGGGAGAACGTGAGGTGATCCTGGTACTAGTTAGCCTAGTTCTCTGGAGGGGAGACCGTGAGGTGATCCTGGTACTAGTTAGCCTAGTTCTCTGGAGGGGAGAACGTGAGGTGATCCTGGTACTAGTTAGCCTAGTTCTCTGGAGGGGAGAACGTGAGGTGATCCTGGTACTAGTTAGCCTAGTTTTCTGGAGGGGAGAACGTGAGGTGATCCTGGTCCTAGTTAGCCTAGTTCTCTGGAGGGGAGAACGTGAGGTGATCCTGGTCCTAGTTAGCCTAGTTCTCTGGAGGGGAGAACGTGAGGTGATCCTGGTCCTAGTTAGCCTAGTTCTCTGGAGGGGAGAACGTGAGGTGATCCTGGTCCTAGTTAGCCTAGTTCTCTGGAGGGGAGAACGTGAGGTGATCCTGGTCCTAGTTAGCCTAGTTCTCTGGAGGGGAGAACGTGAGGTGATCCTGGTCCTAGTTAGCCTAGTTCTCTGGAGGGGAGAACGTGAGGTGATCCTGGTCCTAGTTAGCCTAGTTCTCTGGAGGGGAGAACGTGAGGTGATCCTGGTCCTAGTTAGCCTAGTTCTCTGGAGGGGAGAACGTGAGGTGGTCCTAGTTAGCCTAGTTCTCTGGAGGGGAGAACGTGAGGTGATCCTGGTCCTAGTTAGCCTAGTTCTCTGGAGGGGAGAACGTGAGGTGGTCCTAGTTAGCCTAGTTCTCTGGAGGGGAGAACGTGAGGTGGTCCTAGTTAGCCTAGTTCTCTGGAGGGGAGAACGTGAGGTGATCCTGGTCCTAGTTAGCCTAGTTCTCTGGAGGGGAGAACGTGAGGTGATCCTGGTACTAGTTATCCTAGTTCTCTGGAGGAGAACGTGAGGTGATCCTAGTTAGCCTAGTTCTCTGGAGGGGAGAACGTGAGGTGATCCTGGTACTAGTTAGCCTAGTTCTCTGGAGGGGAGAACGTGAGGTGATCCTGGTCCTAGTTAGCCTAGTTCTCTGGAGGGGAGAACGTGAGGTGATCTGGTACTAGTTAGCCTAGTTCTCTGGAGGAGAACGTGAGGTGATCCTGGTCCTAGTTAGCCTAGTTCTCTGGAGGGGAGAACGTGAGGTGATCCTGGTACTAGTTATCCTAGTTCTCTGGAGGGGAGAACGTGAGGTGATCCTGGTCCTAGTTAGCCTAGTTCTCTGGAGGGAGAACGTGAGGTGATCCTGGTCCTAGTTAGCCTAGTTCTCTGGAGGAGAACGTGAGGTCAGCAGCAAAGCAACACTTGGGTTTTACCCGTCTAAGAAAGCTGACAACCGTACCATGGTCTTGTTTCCATGTGCCAGTTTTCAAGATTAGATATCAGGTTAAGAGAGGCCGGCACGTCGTGTGCTCATCTGACAGCTCTACAGTGTTGGCAGTCAGAACAGGCACCAGCAGGCACTGGCACTTTCCACCCTTAAGGACTCCAGAGGTGTTCTTAAATATAGCTTCACTGCCTCAAAGCCTTCCATAAACACAGGCAAATATGCCAGTGCTTGGAGCTCTTTGCAGATGACAAATACAATTGCTTCACCCCCCCCCCCCCCCATCTCTCTCTCTGACAACACATCACAAAATTCCAAAAATATCCCATCTGATTTAGCAAAGTGTGGCAGAAGTTGGCGGGATCCCCCACAGGAAGCATTTCCCTTCATTGTATCTCTGTGGTGCCTGTCTATGCTATGGGGTCCTCCAAGGCTTGGCTGACACTAGCCAGCAGAGTACACACACACACACACACACACACACACACACACACACACACAGTGGATGAGTCTCAAACACCACCCAATTCCCTATATGCAGTTCACTGCTTTTGACCAAAGCCCTATAAGCAGTGCACTATGTAGATAACAGGCAGCCATTTAGGACACACAAAACCACAGCCGTCCATCAGCAGACAAGCGAGCCCACACTCCCTAGAGTAAGGGCTCACTGGCACTTCATAAATCAAGATTAGGAGTATCTGGAGAATCCCCTCCCCAGAGTGTCATTAAAAAGGCCATGTCAGATGGAATATATCAGATGAGGGTGAGAGAACCAGATGAAAGAGGAGCCAGGTCAAGAAGACCTCTGTGAGCAACAGCAACATTTAAATGAGTTAGTATGACTCTGGAGTTTTCTGGAGATAATGCACGCCATGCTAACTAGCCTAAACTGTGCAGCTGCCTGCAGGCTTGAAGGAACCTCCTGAACTTCAGAGGCCTGCGTTGGGTCTTTCCTCACGGGTTGGTTGAACTTCTTCAGTCACTTGCTTGGGAATCTCTTGCACTCAGTTAATTAATCCTGCAGAAGATTACATCATACACTGGGAGACAAAGCTAGAGAAGACAAAGCCAGAGAAAACAAAGCTAGAGAAATACAACAAGCTACCGCAGGCGAAAATACAACAAGCTACCGTAGGGGAAAAATTCATGAAGGACAGCTATATCCACACAGCACAATGAGACATACAGCTCTTTAATTCATGAAGGACAACTATATCCACACAGCACAATGAGACATACAGCTCTGTAATTCATGAAGGACAACTATATCCACACAGCACAATGAGACATACAGCTCTTTAATTCATAAAGGACAACTATATCCACACAGCACAATGAGACATACAGCTCTGTAATTCATGAAGGACAGCTATATCCACACAGCACAATGAGACATACAGCTCTGTAATTCATGAAGGACATCTATATCCACACAGCACAACGAGACGTACAGCTCTGTAATTCATGAAGGACATCTATAACCACACAGCACAACGAGACGTACAGCTCTGTAATTCATGAAGGACATCTATATCCACACAGCACAACGTGAAGTACAGCTCTGTAATTCATGAAGGACATCTATATCCACACAGCACAACGTGAAGTACAGCTCTGTAATTCATGAAGGACAACTATATCCACACAGCACAATGAGAAGTACAGCTCTGTAATTCATGAAGGACATCTATATCCACACAGCACAATGAGACGTACAGCTCTGTAATTCATGAAGGACAGCTATATCCACACAGCACAATGAGACATTTAGCTCTGTAATTCATGAAGGATATTATATCCACACAGCACAATGAGACGTACAGCTCTGTAATTCATGAAGGATAGTATATCCACACAGCACAATGAGACATACAGCTCTGTAATTCATGAAGGACAGCTGTATCCACACAGCACAATGAGAAGTACAGCTCTGTAATTCATGAAGGACAACTATATCCACACAGCACAATGAGACGTACAGCTCTGTAATTCATGAAGGACAGCTGTATCCACACAGCACAATGAGACATTTAGCTCTGTAATTCATGAAGGACAACTATATCCACACAGCACAATGAGACGTACAGCTCTGTAATTCATGAAGGACAACTATAGCCACACAGCACAATGAGACATACAGCTCTGTAATTCATGAAGGACAACTATATCCACACAGCACAATGAGACAGAGATCTGTAATTCTAAGAAGCATCGGTGCAATACCTGCTACTACTTTGCCATGAGGCTAAACATTCTATAAAAGTCAAAGACCATATCATTACAGAACAAAAACGGAAAAGCAGAAGGCTCTGCCTTACAGTTTTGCACTGTAACAAGCAGAAAGCTCTGCCTTACAGTTTTGCACTGTAACAAGCAGAAAGCTCTGCCTTACAGTTTTGCACTGTAACAAGCAGAAAGCTCTGCCTTACAGTTTTGCACTGTAACAAGCAGAAAGCTCTGCCTTACAGTTTTGCACTGTAACAAGCAGAAAGCTCTGCCTTACAGTTTTGCACTGTAACAAGCAGAAAGCTCTGCCTTACAGTTTTGCACTGTAACAAGCAGAAATAACAAGAATAGTTTCAAACTTAACGGAGATCTCACCTTTCAGAGTGGTCGATCCAAACGGGTCAGGAACCTATTTGCACTTCCAGAAAAAAGTTCCCTTTTAAAACCATGTGCTTCCTGCTTGCCTCTCTTTTTGAGAGTGTACATGCGTATCAGTGGGCTTGCCTGGGCTGTGATGTCTGTGCCCAATTAGTGCTCCAAAATGCCAATATGAGGAAAAGGGGAGGCCTGCTCCTTAGGGAATCCTAACATAACCATTTATTAGGCTCCCATACAGTCCCAAAGCTCCACCAGTTGTATTCTGTCCCTTCTTTAACAGCGGGGTTGGCTGGGAGCCAGGTCCTGCATGCAGAAGGCCAGGGGAAAGTCAGATGGAGGGCCAATTAACAAATGGCACCCTATTCACTATATAGTGCACTACTTTGACCAAGACCTATGGGCCCTAGTCCTGGTCAAAACTAGTGCACTAAATAGGTAATAGGGTGCCATTTGAGCTGTAGCTGTGAAACTTGGCTTGGGGCAACATGGCTGGTTCTGCTATGAACCTGGGGCGGTAATTACCAGCCAGCCACAAAGTAACAGGTTCCCTCACTACTGCCAAGAGTGATCTGGGGGAGTATTACCAGCCACAGAGTAACAGGTTCCCTCACTACTGTCAAGAGTGACCTGGGGGGGTATTACCAGCCAGCCACAAAGTAACAGGTTCCCTCACTACTGTTAAGAGTGATCTGGGGGGGTATTACCAGCCAGCCACAAAGTAACAGGTTCCCTCACTACTGCCAAGAGTGACCTGGGGGGGTATTACCAGCCAGAGTAACAGGTTCCCTCACTACTGTCAAGAGTGACCTGTGGGGGTATTACCAGCCACAGAGGAACAGGTTCTCTCACTACTGTCAAGAGTGACCTGGGGGGGTATTACCAGCCACAGAGTAACAGGTTATCACTACTGCCAAGAGTGACCTGGGGGGGTATTACCAGCCACAAAGTAACAGGTTCCCTCACTACTGTCAAGAGTGACTGATCCCAGGGGGCTTTGAGAACAAAGCTGGATTCCCAGAAGAGGCCTCCTCATGAGTTGGGATCACTTAACTCAGCCAACTGCTTTCACAGCATAAAAACATAACAGGGTCTAACACAGCGGAATAATCCAACGTAGAAATCAGGTGCGTACAGAGAGATCATTTGCGAGGTTTTCATGCTTTTATAGCTAATCATTTCTTCATAGATTGAATTGTAGCTCTGTTTCCAGCATCAGGGAAACTGTTTGCTTGTGCCCCCCAATGAGTTCCACACAGAGTGTGTGCCAGCACATCCACCACCCACCAGTCCTCCTTGATGCATTTTCCAGGGCCTCATATTTTCCCAATAAAGGGGCGTATCAGGATTACTAAAGCGGAGGAAGCCACCCCTTGCCCCAAGGCAGCCATTTACGTCATTGGTTGCCGATGCCATGAGTGAGGACTGACACATTCAACTGTTAGGACACCCCTGCTCAGCGGTGGTGGGCGTGGGCTCCACCCTTCCCTCTCCTGGCCCTTCCTGAGTCAGCGGTGGGGGAGCGGGGGCTCCACCCTTCCCTCACCCTTCCTGAGCCAGTGGCTGATTAGGTAGGCTGTGGCTACATCTCAAAACGGCACCTAATTCCCTATGTAGTGCCCCCATAGGGCCCTGGTCAGAAGTCGGGAATAAGGTATCATTTGGGATGCCGGCCGGTGTGTGACAAACTGGGGTGGGCCTCCCTCCTCACACCTTCCTGGTTTACAACCAGCAGAGAGAAGCCGGTGTCACAGTAAGGGGGGAAACAATGAGGTTGATCCAGGTCAGTGGGCAGAGCAGCAGGGGGACTAAAACAGAACTTCATGCATAAGGAGGGTTTCCACTGTGACCTAGCCTCTACTCAGAACCTATATTAAAAAGAACTGCCGTCATCAACCTCAGCACTAGAGGGACAGGTTCTTTACAATTAGACATGGGGTTGGATCCCAAATGGCACCCTATAGGGATACTCTATATAGTGCACTACTTTGGACCAAGACCCATCAGGAAAAGCATGCCATTTGGGATACACTCCAAGGAGAAATATGCCCATTATGTCAGTGGCTCACAAATAAAATGTGGCCACAAAGAGCCTTGAGTTTGAGCCTGTCCTAAGCATGACTTCCTTTAGGAAGGAAACACAAAACCAAGAAAGAAAGGAGAGTTGTTCCCAGGCCTCAGCGCTTCCTGCTGTTAGGCCTATATGACAGAAGAAACATATTGGAGACCCACCAGGACCACAAACCACAACAGTAGCCTGTAATGAAGTCAGTCTGGACAATAGTGCCACAGCCTCAGTAACAGAGAGAGAATGCTATGTGAAAGTCTGTGACGGAGCGACTTCATGTGGGAAAGACTGGAGAAGT